>NC_053499.1:151441629-151536629 GCF_905171775.1 Rana temporaria | reverse complement strand
GCGTAAGCGCGCGCAATGTAAATGATCCTGCCGGGGGCGGGAATCATTTAAATTAGGCGCGTTCCCGCGCCGATCGTAAAGCGCATGCTCCGTCGGGAAACTTTCCCAACGCGCAATGCGGCAAATGATGTCGCAAGGACGTAATTTGCTTCAAAGTGAACGTGAATGGCGTCCAGCGCCATTCACTTACGCAAACGACGTAAAATTCGAACGTCGCGACGCGGGAACGACGGGTATCCTTAGCATTGGCTGCGCCTGCTATTAGCAGGAGCAGCCTTACGCTAAGCACGCCGTACGGAAACGACGTAACTTGCGTACGCAGGGCCCGCGCAACAATTGTGAATCGGTGTTCGTATGCAATTTGCATACTATACGCTGATCACAATGGGAGCGCCCCCTAGCGGTCAACGCAAGAATGCAGCCTAAAATCTGCGTGGCATAAGAGCCTTATGCCGCGCAGATTTTAGGCTGCAGTCGGCGTAACGAGGTTCCTGAATCAGGAGCATTCGTAACGCCGGAGCAAGTAAGCAATTGCGCTGTGTAACCTATGGTTACACAGGCGCAATTGCTTCTTGAATCTGGGCCACAGAATATAGAAATGTAGAGACATTTTATGAGCGGAGTCCCTACTTGTATACAATAAATATATTTTATACAACACTAAAATTAGAGAGCTAGGTAGACACATATGACCTTAGTCCTTAGGCCGCCCTAATCAGCATCCATCAGCGCAGCCTCATCAGCACCAGCGCAGCCTCATCAGCGGTGCTGCATCAGAGCCCAGCGGCTCAGCCGCATCAGAGCCCAGCAGCGCAGCCCCTTTAGAGCCCATCAGCACCCAGAAGCGCAGCCGCATCAGAGCCCAGCAGCGCAGCCGCATCAGAGCCAAGCAGCGCAGCCGCATCAGAGCCAAGCAGCGCAGCCGCATCAGAGCCAAGCAGCGCAGCCGCATCAGAGCCAAGCAGCGCAGCCGCATCAGAGCCCAGCAGCGCAGCCGCATCAGAGCCCAGCAGCGCAGCCGCATCAGAGCCCAGCAGCGCAGCCGCATCAGAGCCCAGCAGCGCAGCCGCATCAGAGCCCAGCAGCATCAGCACCCGCACCCATCAGTGCAGCCGCACCAGCGCCACCTCATCAGCATCCATCAGCGCAGCCTAATCCTCATTAGCGCCCATCAGCGCAGCCGCATAAGCACCCATCAGCGCAGCCGCATAAGCACCCATCAGCGCAGCCGCATAAGCACCCATCAGCGCAGCCGCAAAATTACTTATTTGCACCCATCAGTGCAGCCTCATCAGCACCAGTGCCGCCCTAATCAGCATCCATCAGCGCAGCCTCATCAGCACCAGCGCAGCCCAGCGGCGTAGCCGCATCAGAGCCCAGCAGCGCAGCCGCACCAGCGCCCAGCAGCGCAGCCGCACCAGCGCCCAGCCGCACCAGCGCCCAGCAGCGCAGCCGCACCAGCGCCCAGCAGCGCAGCCGCACCAGCGCCCAGCAGCGCAGCCGCACCAGCGCCCAGCAGCGCAGTCGCACCAGCGCCCAGCAGCGCAGCCGCACCAGCGCCGCCGCACCAGCGCCCAGCAGCGCAGCCGCATCAGCGCGTGCACCCATCAGTGCAGCTGCATCAGCACCATCGCCACCTCATCAGCACAGCCTCATCAGCGGAGCCTAATCAAAATTACTTATTTAAAAAATGTTATAACGGAAACTTCTAAAAAACATTTTTCTTCTTTTAAAATTTTGTCTTTTTTTTTTGTTTATTTAGCATAAAATAGAAAACCCCAGTGGGGATTAAATACCACCGAAAGGAAAGCTCCATCTGTCGCAAAAAAAAAAAAAAAAAGTGACAAATGTACAC
The DNA here is from genome assembly GCF_905171775.1 of Rana temporaria. NCBI lineage: Eukaryota > Metazoa > Chordata > Amphibia > Anura > Ranidae > Rana > Rana temporaria. Next base: position 151,534,774 of record NC_053499.1, on the reverse strand, counting down.
AGTGTTGCATGACTGTGCAACTGCCATCCAAAGTGCTACAGCACTGAAGGCTGAAAATTGCCCTGGGCAAGAAGAGGGGTGAAAGTGCCCGGTAGGCGAGTGGATCCTAATTTTTTTTTAAAAAGACACTAATCCCCACTCAGACATTAAATGAGTTAAAAAATTAAAAAAATTGTACAAAGTTATATATATATATATTTTTTTTTTATATATAAAATTATCTCGATTATTATATATATATATATATATATATATATATATATATATATATATATATATATATATATATATATATATATATATATATATATATATATATATATATATATATATATATATATATATATATAAAAAAATTAAAAAATAATATCGAGATTATATATATATATATTAAAAAAAAAATTAACTAGTGTATACACACACACACACAGCAGCCCCCCCCCCCCCCAGATCTATAATACTATGTCCTATTATAAAACAATATAGTGAATGTTAGAGAATATATATATATATATCTCACACACAGTATATAGAGGACACACATTTCCCCCTCCCCCCCACTCAGAGCTGTATTACTATTGGTCCACATGGGTTCCTCCAGCTGCAGAAGGACTACAACTCCCAGCATCCCCCTGGCTGAGCCTTGTAGTCCCCCCACGCTGTGCCTGTTGTCATACCTGGCAGGTCACTATCACCCTGCTGACCTAGCTGTGCTCCCCCACCCCCCCGTGGCCCCCCACTTCCTCACCTGTTGGTCGCACTGCGGACAGGACTTGGTGGCCATCTTCACTTTCTTGGCTCTGGCCACAGACATGCTCCTTCCCGCTGTGCGCGCGCCCCCCCCAAAAGCCGCGGCTCGCTCCCCCCCTCCCCGCTTTGCTTACACGTTCATACCGTCAGCAGAAGAGAGCCTCGGGAGCGCGCATCCGCACGTCACTCCCGGCCGCCCACCCCGAGGAGGAGGGCACGCCCACTGTTGACTGCTTTGAGAGTAGGCATTGGCTGAGCGGGGAGTGTAGGCGTGGCTCTTGCGCTGTCAGTTGCCCCTGATTGGTGGGCGGGGGGGGAGGAGTTAGGTGCATCGGGGTCAAGTTCTTGGAAGGTAAACTGCAAAGGTATTGCAATGGAACTGTAAAGAATAGAGGTTCACAGGGCGGATTTTTTTATTATTATTATTATTATACATTTTTTTAACCACTTGCAGCTTTATAAGTTTTCACATAAATTAACATTTTTAATAATTAAATACATTTTGATAATTATTATTATTATTTTTTTTTATTTATTTTTTTATAAATCAGCTTTTTTTTGCTAAATATTTAGAACCCCCAAACATGATGGATTTTCTGAAAGCAGAGGCACTGGAGAATAAAATAGTGGTTGTTGCAATTTTTATACGTCGCACAACATTTGTTCAGTTATTTATCAAACATACATTTTCAGGAAAAAAAATATATTTTTCACCATAAATACTTTTAGTGTTTAGTAAATAAACCCCATTGTGTACTTAAAAGTGGGGTATGCCTGTATATGCTTAGCTCTGCTTAGGCCAAGGCTCTGCCAATTATAAGGGGGTGGACCTGACTGGGAACCAATTTCCAGGCTCCACCCCCAGTACAAAACTTCCATCACTGTGCCTTCTGACAAGTGCAGCAAGTCTGTTTCACTGAGGGCAGAGGTTTCCAGGTGGACCCTTTACAATTTGTGCATATCCCAGAGTCAAGTGCCTCTACAACAGAAACATGACTGGGTCACCTGTACTGGCATTTGTTATGTGGCGGTATGACCAAGCAGTGTCTTTATGAATGCCCCTAGTTGGGCTGCTGAGCAGGTAAAGGCAAAGTTCACCAAGGAGGGGTCTGTGGCAGAGACTTTTTCTCACGTTCACCAAGGAGGGTCTGTGGCAGAGACTTCGTCCTACAATTGTCCGAGTGATACTCCGGCTGCCAGGTCAGTGAGAGAGGCCTGTCCGGGTACACTATACCCACTCCGGCGGGAGTGGCGCAGAGAAGTGTTAGCAGGACTGTTTCCCTATCATCCCGCCTGAATTTGCTATTCTCTTTCTTCTTCAACTTTACTTTCCTCACCACAAGTTTACTGTTTTTACCCGGCTGGGTAATAAAGAGCACAGCAAAGAGCCCTTTTCGTGGACATTCCTTTACTTCTACTAAATGCAAAACGCATCACATCACCCAGGGCTCAAGTCCTGCGGGAACGCGTGGGAACGGAGTTCCTGCACTTTTTTCACAGCAGGAACGCAGTTCCCTTTGCAGGACTAGAGCAGCCGAGCCGCCCGAGCCAATCTTTCACTAAGCGGCGATGCCCAGCTCGAGTCACTGTCAGGGGCAGGCGAACCTTAGTAATCCTTTATGTTACTGGCCGCTTCCTGTATATGGATTCATCGGGTAGTGTGCGGGTATTCCGTCACTTCCTTGATGCCGCGATGTCTCCTAGGAGCTTTTGTCATTGTTCCCAGGAGACATTGCGGAGGTCTGCCGCGAGTTATTGCGGGATTTAGAAAGAACTTGATTTAGAAAAAACATGCGGTTTAGTAATTATGCATATGAGCATATCATTTTTTTTTATTTTGGTGGGGGAGTGGATGGGGGAGTTCCCACACTTTTTTCCCCAGGACTTGACCCCTGACATCACCCCTAGGGATTCGGAGGAGCCATGAGGTAATACGCCGCCCAAACATCCAGCAGCTCCTCCCGGGGTAGTGCTACACATGATAGATGGGAATGTGGGTGAAGAAGGTGCTCCTGGTGAAGGAACATGAGGGGTTATGGTTCATGTATAGCAGGGGTGCCCAACCTTTTGAAGAGCGAGGGCCACTTAAGCAACTTGGTAACCAATCGCGGGCCACAATGAGCGGAGCAGATGGATGACAGGTCACGGCTACTCTATAGGCCCTTCGATCCGGCCAGATGGAAGGGGACAAATGTTTTTCGGTTTGGAGATAGGCCGGCGTAAAACGGACATCTGTCGCATGGAAGAGGTGAATTGAGGGTCCCATTTGGTTGGGTTGGTTGTGTGAAAAGAGCCTAAGACTGGTTTCACACTGATATGCTACGGTTTCCCAGCTGTGTCTATCCCGGGGGTTAGCTGAACTCTGCCATAGACTCCGCCAGTGGCAAAAGCCAGCGCTGTAGAGGAAGCATCGGCTTATGGGGCTCTGCTCCACAGCCCCTTTCTCCCTCTACCACCAGCTTCATATCACAACACTGATGCTGTGGTATGGCGGGTCGGCAACCTGCGATCTTTGCATGCCAACCCGCCATTCCAGAGCAGGAGGTCGTGGGCCACAACAGAGGGCTCCGCGGGCCACATGTGGCCCCCGTGCCACTGGTTGGCCACCCCTGATGTATAGAGAAGGCAGGTGATAGGTAAGGAAAGAGTTTTTTGTGAAGGACCATGAAGAGAAATGGTTCATGGAAGGTGAAGGGAAATGATTGACGGGGATGTGGATGAGGCAACAGATCCAGAAGAAGAGGTGAAGAGAGATGATAGATGGGGATGTGGGTGAGGAAGAAGCTCCACGTGAAGGACCATGAGGGGTTATGGTTTATGTATAGAGAAGGCAGGTGTGATAGGTGTGGATGTGGGTGAGGAAGAAGCTCCACGTGAAGGACCATGAGGGGTTTTGGTTTATGGAAGGTGAAGGGAGATAATAGGTTGGGATCGTGGATGAAGAAAAAGCTTCAGATGAAGGACCATGGAAGGTGAATGCAGATGACAAATGTGGTTGAAGAAAGAGTTTTTTGTGAAGGACCATGAAGGGTAATGGTTCATGGAAGGTGAAGGGAAATGATTGACGGGGATGAGGCAACAGATCCAGAAGAAGAGGTGAAGAGAGATGATAGATGGGGATGTGGGTGAGGAAGGAGCTCCACGTGAAGGACCATGAGGGGTTATAGTTTATGGAAGGTAAAGGGAGATAAAAGGTTGGGATTGTGGACGAACAATAAGCTTCAGACGAAGGACCATGAAGGATGATGGTTCATGGAAGGTGAAGGGAAATGATAGACGGGGATCTGGATGAGGCAACAGATCCAGAAGAAGAGGTGAAGAGAGATGATAGATGGGGATGTGGGTGAGGAAGGAGCTCCACGTGAAGGACCATGAGGGGTTATAGTTTATGGAAGGTAAAGGGAGATAAAAGGTTGGGATTGTGGACGAAAAATAAGCTTCAGATGAAGGACCATGAAGGATGATGGTTCATGGAAGGTGAATGCAGATGACAGATGTGGTTGAGGAAAGAGTTTTTTGCGAAGGACCATGAAGAGTAATGGTTCATGGAAGGTGAAGGGAAATGATTGACGGGGATGAGGCAACAGATCCAGAAGAAGATGTGAAGAGAGATGATAGATGGGGATGTTGGTGAGGAAGGAGCTCCACGTGAAGGACCATGAGGGGTTATAGTTTATGGAAGGTGAAGGGAGATAATAGGTTGGGATTGTGGATGAAGAAGAAGCTTTAGACGAAGGACCATGAAGGATGATGGTTCATGGAAGGTGAAGGGAAATGATAGACGGGGATCTGGATGAGGCAACAGATCCAGAAGAAGAACCATGAGGGATGAAGATTAATGGAAGGTGGATGGTGATGGTAGGTGGGGATGTGGGTGAGGAAGGAGCTCCATGTAGAGGGCCACCAGGACGATGTTTAAAGTGGAGGTTCACCCGAAAACTTAATTTTTAACATCTGATTGATGCACATTTTGTGAAGGGGAATCGGGTATTTTTTTTAAAATCGAAGCAGTACTTACCGTTTTAGAGAGCGATCTTCTCCGCCGCTTCCGGGTATGGGCTGCGGGACTGGGCGTTCCTATTTGATTGACAGGCTTCCGACGGTCGCATACATCGCGTCACGATTTTCCGAAAGTAGCCGAACGTCGGTGCGCAGGCGCCGTATAGAGCCGCACCGACGTTCGGCTTCTTTCGGCTACTCGTGACGCGATGGATGCGACCGTCGGAAGCCTGTCAATCAAATAGGAACGCCCAGTCCCGCAGCCCATACCCAGAAGCGGCGGAGAAGATCTATCTCTAAAACGGTAAGTACTGCTTCGATTTTAAAAAAAACACCCGATTCCCCTTCACAAAATGAGCATCAATCTAATGTTAAAAAAAAAAAATTTCGGGTGAACTCCCGCTTTAACAGATGAGTGGACGGGGAAGACTCAGGGTTGGTTGGCAGCCATGTCCTGGCGTTGGGTGTAAACTATGTACTGCATTTATACAATGGGGGAGGGTAGGATTGCCACCTCATCCCTTTAAACCCCCAAAAATATGAATTACACGGGTTCTGTGGCTGATTAAGGTGGTAATTAAACTCACTTGGTGCCTGATCTGCATTAAATCAGCCTCAGAACCTGTGTAATTCATATGTATTTGGGTTTAAGGAATGAGGTGAGGGGAGATAGCCGTGTACACAGCAACCAATCAGCTTCCATCTTTCATTTTCAAAACTTAACTGAACAAGCTGAAGGTAGAATCTGATTGGTTGCCAGGCAGTTGCTCCATTTTTGATTAAGTCTCCCCCCCCTTTTATTTTGGTGATCACAGCCACCTTGACAGGAAGTTAATTGTCACCTAAACAGGAATTGAGGGAAAATTCTTCCGCAGGGGTCACCTGTTTCAGTGAAAACTGCCTATCTATGGGCCGTTTACACCACATTGCGGTGAGCTGTATTAGGCATTCTATATAAAGTAAATGCCCTCATCCCATGCAGAGTCAGTACAGGCTGTATTTCTGTGAGTTTAGGTGGGAATACTCTGATTTACACCTTTATTAGTTCCTTGGTATTGATTATCATGACATGTTGTCTGTCAGAGATCTCCTCACAGAATGCTGCAGCACACTCCGAGCTCTTCCCGCCAATTCCTGTCGGGCGAGCATTGCATGCCGGGGATTCCTCGCGCTCCAACCCTCTTTATCGGTCTCCGCGCGCTCCCTCCTCCTGACCCCGCCCACCATTGAACGGAGCCCGGCCACTCCTTCTGACCCCACCCACAAACAAAGCTGCGCCCCGCCCCTCTTCTGACACCGCCTACAAACAGAACGGCGCCCTGCCCATTCTCCTGATTCCGCCCACCACAAAGCTGTGCCCTGCCTCTCCTCCTTCTGACTCCGCCCACCGTAGAGCGGTGGTACCCGGGTGACATGAGGGGTCCGGTGAGGTCGGTGCTCCGCGGCGGGCTGAGGAGAGCGGGGAACTCCGGGGCCCCCAGGAGGGCGAAGAGTAGTGTGGTGGCGGAGGAGGCCCCCGCGGTGCGGAGCCGGATCCTCACTCTGCAGTCTATGAACCCCAATGTGCGGGCGGTGGAGTACGCTGTGAGGGGACCGATCGTCACCAAGGCCGGGGAGATCGAGAGAGAGCTACAGAGGGTGAGGACTACAAGTCCCAGCGTGACAGGGGGACTACAACTCCGAGCGTGACTGGGGGACTACAACTCACCGGGGGACTACAACTCCAAGCGTGACCGGGGGACTACAACTCCCAGCGTGACTACAACTCCCAGCGTGACTACACCTCCGAGCGTGACCGGGGGGGACTACAACTCCCAGTGTGACCGGGGGGGACTACAACTCCCAGTGTGACCGGGGGGGACTACAACTCCGAGCGTGACCGGTGGGACTAGAACTCCCAGCGTGACCGGGGGGACTACAACTCTGAGCGTGACCGGTGGGACTAGAACTCCGAGCGTGACCGGGGGGACTAGAACTCCGAGCGTGACCGGGGGGACTAGAACTCCGAGCGTGACCGGGGGGACTACAACTCGGAGCGTGACCGGGGGGACTACAACTCGGAGCATGACCGGGGGGGACTACAACTCGGAGCGTGACCGGGGGGGACTACAACTCGGAGCGTGACCGGGGGGGACTACAACTCGGAGCGTGACCGGGGGGGACTACAACTCGGAGCGTGACCGGGGGACTACAACTTACAGGAGGACTACAACTCCCAGCGTGACCTGGGGGACTACAACTCCCAGCGTGACCTGGGGGACTACAACTCACCGGGGGACTACAACTCCCAGCGTGACCTGGGGGACTACAACTCCCAGCGTGACCGGGGGACTACAACTCCGAGCGTGACAGGGGGACTACAACTCACCGGGGGACTACAACTCCGAGCGTGACCGGGGGACAACAACTCCCAGCGTGACCGGGGGACTACAAGTCCCAGCGTGACCGGGGGTACTACAACTCCGAGCGTGACCGGGGGGACTACAACTCGGAGCGTGACCGGGGGACTACAACTTACAGGAGGACTACAACTCCCAGCGTGACCTGGGGGACTACAACTCCGAGCGTGACCGGGGGACTACAACTCCGAGCGTGACAGGGGGACTACAACTCACCGGGGGACTACAACTCCGAGCGTGACCGGGGGACAACAACTCCCAGCGTGACCGGGGGACTACAAGTCCCAGCGTGACCGGGGGACTACAACTCCGAGCGTGACCGGGGGTACTACAACTCCGAGCGTGACCGGGGGACTACAAGTCCCAGCGTGACCGGGGGACTACAAGTCCCAGCGTGACCGGGGGACTACAACTCGGAGCGTGACCGGGGGTACTACAACTCGGAGCGTGACCGGGGGTACTACAACTCGGAGCGTGACCGGGGGTACTACAACTCGGAGCGTGACCGGGGGGGACTACAACTCCCAGTGTGACCGGGGGGGACTACAACTCCCAGTGTGACCAGGGGGGACTACAACTCCGAGCGTGACCAGTGGGACTAGAACTCCCAGCGTGACCGGGGGGGACTAGAACTCCCAGCGTGACCTTAATGATGACCTGAAGGACTACAGCTCCCAGTGTGACTTTATCCTAATACAGTCTATGCACTAAAAAAAAGGCCCCCAGGACTTCTAGCTGTCGGTAAGGATGGGGGCCCCTGGCCTTCCAGCTGTCGGTAGGGATGGGGGCCCCTGGCCTTCCAGTGGTCGGTAAGGATGGGGGGGGCCCCCGGCCTTCCAGCTGTCGGTAAGGATGGGGGCCCCTGGCCTTCCAGCTGTCGGTAAGGATGGGGGGGGCCCCCGGCCTTCCAGCTGTCGGTAAGGATGGGGGCCCCTGGCCTTCCAGCTGTCGGTAAGGATGGGGGGGCCCCCGGCCTTCCAGCTGTCGGTAAGGATGGGGGCCCCTGGCCTTCCAGCTGTCAGTAAGGATGGGGGGGCCCCCGGCCTTCCAGCTGTCGGTAAGGATGGGGGGGCCCCCGGCCTTCCAGCTGTCGGTAAGGATGGGGGGGGCCCCCGGCCTTCCAGCTGTCGGTAAGGATGGGGGCCCCCGGCCTTCCAGCTGTCGGTAAGGATGGGGGCCCCGGCCTTCCAGCTGTCAGTAAGGATGGGGGGGCCCCCGGCCTTCCAGCTGTCGGTAAGGATGGGGGGCCTTCCAGCTGTCGGTAAGGATGGTGATCCGGCATTCTTCTGCAGGTTTTATGACGACCACATTCCGTTCACACGACCGTTTTCTATTTATTCTGCTGGTCACAATTCTTTCTTCTCACAGGACGGCATTCCCTGCATTGCATGTTATGTCTGAATTGCTCCGTCTCACTTTCTGCATGGTTGGGATTATATTGCAGTGAAACCTCGGATTGCGAGTAACGTGGATAACGACTGTTTCGCAATACGAGCATTTTTTTAATTTTTTTTCTTTAAATCCTGACTCGGCCTGCGAGTGTTGCCTCGCAATACGAGCGGGATTCAAGCTACAGCGCGGTGTCCAAGACCGCATTTGGCCAGAGGTGCGGGGGCGCCGGAGCCGAGCAGAGCTGCTCAGAAATACTTAATTTCCGAGTTCAGCCGAGCTGTCCCCGATCCTTTACGAGCATTTCAGAGGCTCTCTGGCCACATGCGGTATTGCATGCCATAGATTTCAGTGCTTTGGATTACTAGTCTGAGGGTTAAACTGAAGGAAAATGGATGCCAAGCGCCTTGAGGCGATTCAGTTGGCATTTGTAGCGCTATATAAGTAATTCACTCACTCACAAGCATTCTCCTGGAACAGATTATGCTCGTAATCCGAGGTTTCACTGTACTTTTATCTAGCGTTACACCTGTGCTGATACAGTGAGGGGGGGGGAAAAGTATTTGACCCCCCCTGCTGATTTTTCTACGTTTGCCCCACTGGCAAAGAAATGATCAGTCCTATAATTTTATTGGTCGGTTTATTTTCACAGTGAGAGCCAAAACAACAACAAAAATATCCAGAAAAACGCATTTCAAGAAAGTTATCAATTGATTCGAATTTTAGGCGGCACTGATGAGGAAGTGCTGATGGGGCACTGATTGGCACTTTTATGGGCACTGACTGGCAGCTGATGGACACTGATTTGCAGCTGTGATGGGCACCTCCTGATGGGGGGGGGGGGAGCGAGCTGCTGATCGGCCCTCCTCGTCAGCGCAAACTGAGGAAAAGCCGATTACCGGCACGTCCAGACAGCATAACGGAACCACCGCCCGACCGTCATTCTGCTATAGGCTGGGCGGGAAGGGGTTAAACTCTACGATCGGCAAATATTGTCTAAATTCATTCATTGGGGTAGATTCAGAAAGAAGTTACGCTGGCGTATCTTCTTTCTGTATTCAGAAAACAAGATACGCCGGAATTTAGCTAAGATCCGACTGGCGTAAGTCTCTTACACCGTCGTATCTTAATTGCATATTTACGCTGGGCGCTAGGTGGCGCTTCCATCGATTTACGCAAGGAATATGCAAATTAGGTAGATACGCCGATTTAGAAATGTACGTCCGGCCGGCGCATTTTTTTTACATCGTTTACGTTCGGCTTTTTCCGGCGTAAAGTTACCCCTGCTATATGAGGCGTATCCTATGATAAGTTTGGACGTCGGGCCAGCGTCAAATTTTCCGTCGATTAAGTCGTTCGCGAATGGGGCTGGGCGTAATTTATGTTCACGTCGAAAGCATTGGCTTTTTGCGGGTTAATTTGGAGCATGCACACTGGGATACATTTACGGACGGCGCATGCGACGTTCGTAAAAAAAAACGTCAAATACGTGGGGTCACATGTAATTTCAATAAAACACGCCCACATCATCCACATTTGAATTAGGCGGGCTTACGCCGGACCACATACGTTACGCCGCTTTAACTTAGGGCGCAAGTTCTTTCTGAATACGGAACTTGCGCCCTAATTTACGGCGGCGTAACGTATCTGAGATACGTTACGCCCGCCCATAGGTACACAATTGTATCTGAATCCGGGCCATTATGTGTATCCTTCTTGAATGGGGGGGTGGGGGGGTTGTGTATTCCAGATCTGTGCAGTATTCCAGTGTGAGACTTCCTGTAATAAAGACCGCTCACTGCTGATCTCTCTCCTTGTGCAGGGTGGCGGGTCTTGTCTCCGCCCCCTCCTGTCGTTTTCATCAGGAAGCTGATTTGTGCACGGAGTTCTGCTTGGAATATGATGTTTCCTACAAAGTGAGGAGTTGTAAAGGAATATTTGTATAGGAAAGAAATGCAGATCACTTCCTGTTCTGTTATTTGTGATCTCTGCGGGATGCTCGGCGCGATTCTGATTCCATCCTTTCTCCTCCATGCTGGATTGCTCTCTGCGGAGTGCTTACCTTTGTGCTTCTCTAATAGAGTTGCTTACATTGCATTCCTGCAGCCATTGAATTTTCAGCCTTTGCTAGCCCTGCATTCCTGCGGTTTAGTATTACCGTCCTTCCAAGATAATTTTTTTTGCTCCGTATTCAGCAGACTGGCCTTTGTAGATAATGAGTCTTTGGAATACATTGGGTGAGCAGGAGGGTGACCTGTGGAGGTTTCCTGCCTTCTTTGTAGTGGTGTACCGATATCAAAAATGTGCGGTGCCGAAACCTGTGCATTGAAGATTCACTTGGCTGAAAACCGAAATGGACAGTTTTTTTTTTTTTTTTTTTTTTTTTTTAGTTTAGTTTAAAGCAGAGTTCCACTAAAAATAGAACTTCCGCTTAATCCACTCCTTCCCCCCCTTACATGCCACATTTGGCATGTAATTTTTTTGGGGGGGAGTGGGGGGGTCAGGAGGAGTGGGACTTCCTGTCCCACTTGCTCCTTCCGCCGAGGGGCTGGTAAGGCAAATAGCTTAATCGCCTTATTGCAGCCCCTCCCTGTAGGCGAGCGCCTGTCCAATTGGACGGCGCCGCTCGCGCATTCGCAGTGCCGCTCGCGCATGCGAACGCCGTACGCCTGAAGCTCAAAACAAGTCCCGGACCTTTTTTTCAGGTGGCTTTCGGCATAGCCGACAATGTTGATCACCCCTCCGGCATATGTTAGGCTTAAAAAATGCCGGGACAAAACGCCGCAATTTATCGCGGTAACATACACCGCGTTCAGGTGTGAATGCAGCCTTAGGCTACTTCCACTATCAGGCGCTATAGCACTAGAAATGGTGACTGCAAAGCTCCCTGAGGCTGCATTCACACCTGAACGCGGCGTATGTTACCGCGATTTGCCACGACAAATTGCAGCGTTTTGTCCCGCGATTTGCCACGACAAAACGCGGCATTTTTTAAGCCTAACATACGCCGGAGGGGTGATCAACATTGTCGGCTATGCCGAAAGCCGCCTGAAAAAAAAGGTCCGGGACTTGTTTTGAGCTTCAGGCGTACGGCGTTCGTCGTGGAGATGTGAACCATCTCCATAGCCGACAATGTTAAATCACCCCTCCAGCGTATTGCAGGCTGCAATAGCGTCGGGCGTGAAAACGCCTAGGTGTGAATGGAGCCTTAAAGAGCCTCTCCTTTCACTCCAGTGTAGGGGGGGGGACTTGGTTCTGACATCTAGCTGCAGCCATAACATCAAATGAATGGCGTATATTTACAGTTTGGTGGTCGGCAAGTGTGTTTGATGCCCGGTGTGCATGAGGCCTAAATAGGCGATGCAGCCACTGGACTGTTTTATCAGTTGTAGCAGAAGAGCGATGGTCCGCATTTCCTGTCCTCGTGTGATTATTCAGCGTGAAGGACTCCATTGTATCTGGAAGCATCGGAGACCATTTATCATGGGTTTTGTGCTCGTGTCTCATAAGGAAGAAAATGTCATGCTGCCATGGCAACCTACAGTTAACCTTCCGCACTTTAGAGCTAAATCTCCGATCACTAAAATCTTATATAAGCTTTAAGTGCCGGTTCACACCAGAGCGCTCTGCTAGATCGCATGTGATTCGCACCGCAGTGCCAATCACATGCAATGCGATTTCACCCATGCAGATTGTATGGCTAATATTGCATTCCAACTAAACTCGCACAGGGCACTTTTCTTGGTCCGCGCCGGAATCGGATTTCATGTCCAAACTGTCCGTTCGCAGCGCGATATGCGAGCTGAAATGGGGGTGTCATCAACAATGTATTGACACTCCCGGCAGTTCAAAGTGCTGTGCGATGCGGGGGCCCCGGAATGTTTAACCCCCTTTCCAGGCAGTGTCATTGGTACAGTGACCGTCCATAGTTTTAGCAACGATCGCTGTATTGGAGTCACTGGCCCGGATTCAGGTAGATTTGCCCCTTAGTTACGGAGGCGCAGGGCAGCGTTTTTGCCCTGCGCCCCCGCAAATTTCCTGCGCTACCCGCGATTCACGGAGCAGTAGCTCCGTAAATTGCGTGTGCGCTGTGTAAACTTGCCCTGCGTAAGGGCGCCTTATGTAAATGATCCCGTAGGGGGCGGGAATCATTTAAATTAGGCGCGCCGAGCGTAGAGCGCATGCTCCGTCGGGAAACTTTCCCGACGTGCATTGCGGCAAATGACGTCGCAAGGACGTCATTTGCTTCAAAGTGAACGTGAATGAGCGTCCAGCGCCATTCACGAATCGCTTACGCAAATTACATAAAAAAATTCGAACGTCGCGACGCAGGAACGACGGGTATACTTTAGCATTGGCTGCCCCTGCTATTAGAAGGGGCAGCCTTACGCTAAACACGCCGTACGGAAACAACGTAAATTGCGTACGCAGGGCTCGCGCAACATTGTGAATCGGTGTTAGTATGCAATTTGCATACTATACACTGAGCACAATGGGAGCGCCCCCTAGCGGCCATCGCAAGAATGCAGCCTAAGATATGCGTGGCATAAGAGCCTTATGCTAGTCATATTTTAGGCTGCAGTCGGCGTTACGATGTTCCTGAATCAGGAGCATTCGTAACGCCGGGGCAAGTAAGCAATTGCGCTGTGTAACCTATGGTTACACAGGCGCAATTTCTTCTCGAATCCGGGCCACTGGTTCTCAAAGTGTCAGTTAGTGTCCAAATATCCGCTGCAATATCGAATTCCTGCTATAAGTTGATAATCGCCGCCATTACTGGTAAATACAAATTCCAGTCTCTATACCATAGTTTGTAGACACTGTAGCTTTTGTGTAGAGATGAAGCGCAATTTTGGCCAAAAATTGTGTTTATTGGCATTCGGCTGGTAAGAGAAAAAGATGCCGATAATGGGACTGAAAACGCACTGTGATTTTACTGCAAATTCACAGCCATTTTGTTTTTTTGCTGCGATTTTTGTGCTATATATATATATATATATATATATATATATATATATATATATATATATATATATATATATATATATATATATATATATATATATATATATATATATATATATATATATATATATATATATAATTTATTTATTTTTTTTACCATGATTTACTGTGCTTATAGTGTGTTTTTCTTAGGTCATGTGACTTGAAAAGCACATCAAAAACATAACACGGGTGTGTTTAATAAAAATCAAAAAAATCATTTTAAATTAAAAAAAAAATCAGATTTTGTTTTTATTTTCTTAAATTTTTTTATTTTATTTTACATTTTTTTTAAATCATTGATTTATATCCACCCTGGTGCACCTCTACGTTTGTGCAAATCGACCAATATTTATTTATGGGATTTATTTATTTTTTAATTCAAAATATGTAGCCGAATACACTTTTGGCCCAAACTTATCAATAAATTGGCTTTTATTTTTTTAAACCCCCCCCCCCCCCCCCCAAAAAACATATTTTGTTATGCATGTCATCATAATCCATGTTAAAATCCTAACAAAAAAAAGGGGGGGGGCGTTATAAAACATTTGGACCGTAAAAGGTAGACTTTTGTCATATCTTTTTGCCTTATCCAAATATCAATCGGAAGAAGAAGAATAAAAATCCCAAAACAAAAAAAAATGAACACTCTTAAAGACTAGGGAGCAGATCCACAAAAGGATTACACCTGGCGTATCTATTGATACGCCGGCGTAATTTTAAAATTTCCGCGTCGTATCTTTGTTTGTTTGTATCCACAAAACAAGATACGACGGCATCTCGGGTCGATCCGAAAAAGATCGCTGTTCATACATTGTATGAACATGTGATCAGTCATTTCTCCCCCCGACAGGACCGGGAGCTGTGTGTTTACACCCACAGCTCCCGGGTTCTCGCTCTGTAACGAGCGATCGTGGGTGCCCAGCGGTGATTGCGCCTGCCGGGCACGCGCGTTGGCACCAACGCGCCCCTAGTGGCTGAAATTCGAAAACACGTAATATTACGTGATTTTGTGCAGCCGAGCCGACCTGCCGCCGGTCGGCAACTGGTTAAAATAATGTAGTGCCGTATCGCAAAAAAAAAATGACCTGGTCATGAAGGGGGGGTACATTTTTTCCAGTGGTTAACAAAATAAAAAGCCATTCTGTTGGGTTTGAATTTCTGTAGTTTGATGTAAATTAGGTCACTTTGGCGCTGTGGATAGTAACTTTCTAATTGATTAACCTGCGTAATGAATAGATTTTAGATGGGTTTGTATGGGAGATATCCCCGGGGGGGTGACATACAAGAAGAACGTATTTTATGTTGCGCTAATCTTTTAATTAAAATATTCTAGGAAAACGAAATTGCGTTTATTTTTGTTTGTGTGTTTTTTTTTGTTTTTTTTTTTTATTATTATTATTATTATTATTATTATTATTATTATTATATTGTATTATTATTATTATTATTACGCTTTATATTGCACAATGTGATAATACATTGCACCATTGTCTAGTAAAGCCTGTTGTTGGAACATACACACCTTTATTTGTTATGTAATTGCTTCCTGTATCTATAGAAATGAATGGTGTGAAATAATCGTCTTTTTATCTTTTATTGTTCTTCCTATACAATTATTGAGGCCGTGATCCTCTGAGATCTTCTCTGATATGAGGGAACTGACACAAAACATTTACCACTTTGTCAGGTTGATTGAAAATGTGCTGAAGGAAGAAGTTGGAGAGAGATCTGAATATAATTGTGTCATTTCTGGGGGGGGGGGGGGAATCAACAATAGGGACATTGTACTGAATGCAGTTGCCATGGTAACCCCCGACCCAGCAGTGCGGCGGATGCACATGCAAAACTGTCCCTGCGCCAGCGGCGTGAGGGCGGCAGCGGTTTAAATATGGAACTTCTGACACATTTTATGTCTATTATTAAAAGTAACTGCAAAGGATTTTTAACTCTTTCCTGATGCGCTGTACCTTAAAGCGGTTGTAAACCCCAATATAACCACCCGCCGCACGCAGATATACGTCTGCAGCTTGACACGGGTAGGTAAAAAGGCCGTACCTGTGCGTCCCTTTTTAAGGAGCGGTTGTGGCTGCGCACGCCCGCCTTGATCTCCGTGAGTGCGCCCGCGGGGCACCCGCGGACTCAATCGCCGCGGCCCCACCCGCGATCGTCTCACGGAGAGATATAAAACAGGGAGATGTTGGTGTAAACGCAACATCTCCCCATTCTGCCTAGTGACACTGTCACTGATCATGTTCCCTGTCATCGGGAACAATGATCGGTGACGTGTCACAGCAAGCCACGCCCCCTTACAGTAAGAATCACTCCTTAGGGAACACTTAAAGGAGTTGTAAAGGGGAAAAAAAAATTTTTTGCCTAAAATGAATGTCTGCGAGGTAAAAACGAGTAAATACCTATTAAATTCCTTCATCTATATCACCTCCGTCCGGCATTCTAGTTTACTTCCTGGTTTGCGGCGCTGGTTCATGTAAGAACTACATTTCCCAGTATGCATTGCGGCACGCCCAGTAATTCACACCTCCTTGAAGTCTCTAACACATAGAGAGCATCCTGCCGCACAGATGTAGTTCCCAGGAGGGGGTGAGCACGTTACTGACCACCGCAGGAAAGCCTCCCGTCACGGTGGTCAGTAACAATCGGACAAGCAGGAAGTGAACAGAACAGAGAAGAAATAGAGCAACTTCTGAGCAAAAACGAACAATGAGGAAGTGAGAAGAGGAATGTCTGCAGGTAAAGGATGCTTATTATGAAAAAAAATGTTTTCCTTAAACCCCCTACAGCGCCCCCTAGTGGTTAACCCTTTCACCCTTTCACTGCCAGTGTCATTTTCACAGTAACCAGCGCATTTTTAATAGCACTGTCCGCTGTAAAAATGACAATGGTCCCAAAAATGTGTCAAAAGTATCCGCCATAATGTCGCAGTCACGATAAAAATCGCAGATTGCCGCCATTAGTAGTATAAAAAATAATAATACAAATGCTATAGAACTATCCCCTATTTTGTAGATGTTATACATTTTGCATAAACCAATCAATAAACGCTTATTGTGTTTTTTTTTTTTTTTTTTGCTGCATCAAAAATGCATGGAAAGTAGGTTCTACGATTTCCAATGGCATGGTTCACACCAGTGCTTGCCGTTCCAGTTTCTAGAAAATAAAAATTATAACATGCTGCACTTTTCCTGCACTGGACTGGAACGCTGTAAAAAGCATCAAAAACGCACTTAAATGGCAGAAATGTACTAGAACACCCATGTCTTTAATTAATGTTAAAAATGCACTGGACTGCATCAAAAAAGCATCTAGAATGCATCCGGACTGCGTTTCTATGGTATGAACTGACCCTAAATAAAGGAATGAGCGTTTCGGTTGCATTCCAGTGCATTTTTTCTTTAATGCTTTTTGCAGCGTTTCAGTGAAATCTTTGCAAATTTATTAAAAATAAATGATGAAACGCGTTAGAGTAGTCCTTCAGGTGCAGGTTGCTGTTGTGGAGTATTCCTGGATGGCAGTGACGTCACCGGTATGCGGCGGCTCTTTCTTTCCTCCCAATCATTTCAGTACTTCACAATTGTTTTAAACCCCTTTCCTCATGTTTTGGGCCTCTGATTTATTATTAAAAATTTGTTTTCCTATAGGGGATTAAGAAACCTTTCGATGAGGTCATAAAAGCCAACATTGGTGACGCCCATGCTATGGGACAGCAGCCAATCACATTTCTGCGACAGGTAACAAATACAGTTTGTCTTTTGTCAGTATGTGAATCATTTTGCATTATAGGGATGTTTATTTATTTTTTGTGTGTATGTGTAATGAGTATTGTCCTTCCATGGCCTTCCAATCAATAAATAACCAGGTATTGCTTTTGCTGCTGTTTGCAGGTGGTGGCACTGTGCACCTATCCTGATCTCCTGGACAGCCCGCGTTTCCCAGCGGATGCCAAGAGCCGAGCCAGCAGAATCCTGCAGTCATGCGGAGGATACAGCCTTGGTGAGATGCAGTAAATGATAAGACTTCGTATTCAGACTAAACTGCCTTGTTTAAAAATATATTGAACGTTGTCAGACGGAATAAAATCTAATTTAGAGCTCCGCAGAGAAGGAAGACATAAATCATCGGACGTGTGGGCCTGTGTGCCAGTCACTACAATCCATGGGCTTGGCTCAGCCTGCAGCCTCTGTACAGCACCAGCATGTCAATGAAGAGATGCAAAGAGGAAATTTGTTAATATTTATCTTGCCCTAGATAATGGGTGATAATAAACCGGAACTCAACTCTCTTAAGTCAACATGAACTGCTAATCCTTCCTTATATTTACTTGTGTTAGCCTCTTGCCGAGCAGCTGCTGTCGTTGTACGGCGGCAGGTTGGCACAGCTGCGCAAACTGCCATAGGTGTACGTCAGCCGCTTTAAGAAGTATAAGGGGGCGTGCGTGCGGCCGGGGTGTCCAGCCACCCCCGATAGCTCCATAGAGAGCCAGAACGGCGATCTGTGTATGTAAACAAACAGATCCCTGTTCTGACGGGAGTAGAGAGATCTGCTTTTCCTAGTGATCAGGAACATGTCTGTCGTCTGTACACTGCCCCCCACAATTAAAAACAACTCCCAGGCCTATGGAACACGATTAACCCCTTAAAGGTTCACTAAAGGGTGTTTTTTTTTGTTTGTTTTTTTAGCTAAATAGCTTCCTTTACCTTACTGCAGTCCTGGTTTCATGTCCTCATTGTTCGTTTTTGCTTTGATGTTGCTGTAATTCCTCTCTGTTCTGGACACTTCCTGGTTGTCTGTTTCCTGATCACCACAGTACTGGGAGATTTCTCACTGTGGTGACTAATTAAGGAGGTGTGATTAAAACTCCTCAGCACCAATCCAGTTTCGTTTTGCAAAACCTTCACTGCCATCTATTGGCTCTCTAGCTCTGTACATCAGAGAACCAGGACACAACAGCAAAAACGAAACTAAACTGCAGGCACATTATAAGATTGATTTTTATCTATTTTTAATCATTTTTAAAAGGAATCAGTTAACTATTATGTCTCTATACCCTGTAAACAGTCATTTCAGCAAAACATTTTTTTTCCTTTAGTGACCCTTTAATCGCCCCCTAGTGTTAACCCTTTCCCTGCCGGTGACATTTATACAGTAATCGGTGGCTATTTTTTTTTTAGCTCTGCTTGCTGTATAAATGTCAGTGGTCCCAAAAAAGTGTCTGATCTGTCCGCCGCAAATTTACAAGCCCTGCAGCTTTCAACAGACAAGCCTGTGTGTAGGTACGGGCAGAAAGCTGCAGAAGCCTGACATTGCACCCCTAATCATGGGTGCAATTCTCTTTTAGGATCCTGCAGAATAAAATAAATGCACATTTATTTTTTTGCTGCAAAAAAAGTGAACTTTAAAGTGGTTGTAAACCCTTTACAACCACTTTAACCTACAGGTAAGCCTAGATTAAAGTGAATTTATTTGTAAAAGCTTTTGAAAACCGTTCATTTTCCTTCCACTTTGTGTTGGTCTATCACATAAAATCCCAATAAAATACATTTACATTTTTTTTGGTTGTAACGTGACAAAATGTGGAAAATTGCGGGGGGTATGAATACTTTTTCAAGGCACTGCCTATAGAAATGTTTAAACCACCTTATCAGAAGAGCTGTGACCAAGAAAATACCAAAATTCTAGCTCGGGTAATGATGAGTGAACTAGAATTTTGGTATTTTCTTGGTTTGTGAAGCCTAATTATTACTGTTTTCCATGCTAAAGTTTTTTTTTCTTTTCTTTTCTCATTCAGGATCCTACAGCACCAGCCAAGGTGTGGCCTGTATCCGGGAAGACGTTGCTCGGTATATAGAGAAGAGAGATGGGGGGATCCCTGCGGACCCTGACAATATTTGTCTGACCACTGGAGCAAGTGAAGGCATAGCTGTGCGTACATTTCATATTTTACAGATTTTTTTTTCTTCTATTATTATTATTATTATTATTATTATTATTATTATTATTATTATTTATTTATTTTATTTAACCACTTGACCGCCGAACGATTTTACCCCCTTTGTGACCAGGCCATTTTTTTTGCTATTTAGTACTGAGCTGTACCCACATAAAATTCATTTATTTTTCCCCACAAATAGAGCTTTCTTTTGGTGGTATTTGATCACCTCTGCGGATTTGATTTTTTGCGCTATAAACAAAAAAAGAAGAGTGACATTTTGTTTGGGGAAATCATTCAGTGAACTGATTTGTTGCTTGTTTTTTGTTTTGGTTGGTGTGTGTGTGTGTGTGTGTGTGTGTGTGTGTAGGGTGGGGTTTTGTTGGTTTGTTTTGTTTTGTTGGTTTGTTTTGTTGTTTGGATTGGTTTGTTTTGTTGGTTGGATTGGTTTGTTTTGTTGGTTGGATTGGTTTGTTTTGTTGGTTGGATTGATTTGTTTTGTTGGTTGGTTTGGTTTGTTTGTTTTGTTTGTTTGGTGGTGGTGTGGGTTTTATTTTTATTTTTTTCCAACCCGATCCAAAACCAACACGGTTCCCATTAAAGAGCAACTGCAGATACCAAGTAAATCATTCAGTGGACTGGTTGGATTGGTTTGTTTTGTTGGTTGGTTTGTTTTGTTGGTTGGATTGGTTTGTTGGTTGGATTGGTTGGATTGGTTTGTTGGTTGGATTGGTTTGTTTGTTTGTTGGTTGGATTGGTTTGTTTGTTGGTTGGATTGGTTTGTTTTGTTTGTTTGTTGGTTGGATTGGTTTGTTTGTTTGTTGGATTGGTTTGTTTTGTTTGTTTGTTTGTTTGTTGGATTGGTTTGTTTTGTTTGTTTGTTGGTTGGATTGGTTTGTTTGTTTGTTTGTTTGTTGGATTGGTTTGTTTTGTTTGTTTGTTGGTTGGATTGGTTTGTTTGTTTGTTGGATTGGTTTGTTTTGTTTGTTTGTTTGTTTGTTGGATTGGTTTGTTTTGTTTGTTTGTTGGTTGGATTGGTTTGTTTGTTGGTTGTGTGGGGTTTTTTTTTTTTTTTTTCCAACCCGATCCAAAACCAACACGGTTCCCATTAAAGAGCAACTGCAGATACCAAGTAAATCATTCAGTGGACTGGTTGGATTGGTTTGTTTTGTTGGTTGGATGGGTGTGTTGGTTGGATTGGTTTGTTTGTTTGTTGGTTGGATTGGTTTGTTTGTTGGTTGGATTGGTTTGTTTGTTTGTTGGTTGGATTGGTTTGTTGGATTGGTTTGTTTGTTTGTTTGTTGGTTGGATTGGTTTGTTTTGTTGATTGGATTGGTTTGTTTTGTTGATTGGATTGGTTTGTTTTGTTGATTGGATTGGTTTGTTTGTTTGTTGGTTGGATTGGTTTGTTTGTTTGTTGGTTGGATTGGTTTGTTTGTTGGTTGGATTGGTTTGTTTGTTGGTTGTGTGGGGTTTTTTTTTTTTTTTTTCCAACCCGATCCAAAACCAACACAGTTCCCATTAAAGAGCAACTGCAGATACCAAGTAAATCATTCAGTGAACTGGTTGGTTGGTTGTTTTGTTGGTTGGATGGGTTTGTTGGTTGGATGGGTTTGTTGGTTGGATTGGTTTGTTGGTTGGATTGGTTTGTTGGTTGGATTGGTTTGTTGGTTGGATTGGTTTGTTGGTTGGATTGGTTTGTTGGTTGGATTGGTTTGTTGGTTGGATTGGTTTGTTGGTTGGATTGGTTTGTTTGTTGGTTGGATTGGTTTGGTTTGTTTGTTGGTTGGATTGGTTTGTTTTGGTTTGTTGGTTGGATTGGTTTGTTTTGTTGGTTGGATTGGTTTGGTTTGTTGGTTGGATTGGTTTGTTGGTTGGATTGGTTTGTTGGTTGGATTGGTTTGTTGGTTGGATTGGTTTGTTGGTTGGATTGGTTTGTTGGTTGGATTGGTTTGTTGGTTGGATTGGTTTGTTGGTTGGATTGGTTTGTTGGTTGGATTGGTTTGTTTGTTGGTTGGATTGGTTTGTTTGTTGGTTGGATTGGTTTGGTTTGTTTGTTGGATTGGTTTGTTTGTTGGATTGGTTTGTTGGTTGGATTGGTTTGTTTGTTGGTTGGATTGGTTTGTTTGTTGGTTGGATTGGTTTGGTTTGTTTGTTGGATTGGTTTGTTTGTTGGATTGGTTTGTTGGTTGGATTGGTTTGTTTGTTGGTTGGATTGGTTTGTTTGTTGGTTGGATTGGTTTGTTTGTTGGTTGGATTGGTTTGTTGGTTGGATTGGTTTGTTGGTTGGATTGGTTTGTTGGTTGGATTGGTTTGTTGGTTGGATTGGTTTGTTGGTTGGATTGGTTTGTTGGTTGGATTGGTTTGTTGGTTGGGTTTGTTTGTTTGTTGGATTGGTTTGTTTGTTTGTTGGATTGGTTTGTTTGTTTGTTTGTTGGATTGGTTTGTTTGTTTGTTGGATTGGTTTGTTTGTTTGTTTGTTTGTTGGATTGGTTTGGTTGGATTGGTTTGTTGGATTGGTTTGTTGGTTGGATTGGTTTGTTTTGTTGGTTGGATTGGTTTGTTTGTTGGATTGGTTTGTTGGTTGGATTGGTTTGTTGGTTGGATTGGTTTGTTGGTTGGATTGGTTTGGTTTGTTGGTTGGATTGGTTTGTTTGTTTGTTGGTTGGATTGGTTTGTTTGTTTGTTGGTTGGATTGGTTTGTTGGTTGGATTGGTTTGTTTGTTGGTTGGATTGGTTTGTTTGTTGGATTGGTTTGTTTGTTGGATTGGTTTGTTGGTTGGATTGGTTTGTTTGTTGGTTGGATTGGTTTGTTTGTTGGTTGGATTGGTTTGGTTTGTTGGTTGGATTGGTTTGGTTTGTTTGTTGGATTGGTTTGTTGGTTGGATTGGTTTGTTGGTTGGATTGGTTTGTTTGTTGGTTGGATTGGTTTGTTTGTTGGTTGGATTGGTTTGGTTTGGTTTGGTTTGTTGGTTGGATTGGTTTGTTGGTTGGATTGGTTTGTTGGTTGGATTGGTTTGTTGGTTGGATTGGTTTGTTGGTTGGATTGGTTTGTTGGTTGGATTGGTTTGTTGGTTGGATTGGTTTGTTGGTTGGATTGGTTTGTTGGTTGGATTGGTTTGTTGGTTGGATTGGTTTGTTGGTTGGATTGGTTTGTTGGTTGGATTGGTTTGTTGGTTGGATTGGTTTGTTTGTTGGTTGGATTGGTTTGGTTTGTTTGTTGGTTGGATTGGTTTGGTTTGGTTTGTTGGATTGGTTTGTTTTGTTGGTTGGATTGGTTTGGTTTGTTTGTTGGATTGGTTTGTTTGTTGGATTGGTTTGTTGGTTGGATTGGTTTGTTGGTTGGATTGGTTTGTTGGTTGGATTGGTTTGTTGGTTGGATTGGTTTGTTGGTTGGATTGGTTTGTTGGTTGGATTGGTTTGTTTGTTGGTTGGATTGGTTTGGTTTGTTTGTTGGTTGGATTGGTTTGGTTTGGTTTGTTGGATTGGTTTGTTTTGTTGGTTGGATTGGTTTGGTTTGTTTGTTGGATTGGTTTGTTTGTTGGATTGGTTTGTTGGTTGGATTGGTTTGTTGGTTGGATTGGTTTGTTGGTTGGATTGGTTTGTTGGTTGGATTGGTTTGTTGGTTGGATTGGTTTGTTGGTTGGATTGGTTTGTTGGTTGGATTGGTTTGTTGGTTGGATTGGTTTGTTTGTTGGTTGGATTGGTTTGTTTGTTGGTTGGATTGGTTTGGTTTGTTTTGTTGGATTGGTTTGGTTTGGTTTGTTGGATTGGTTTGTTTTGTTGGTTGGATTGGTTTGGTTTGTTTGTTGGATTGGTTTGTTTGTTGGATTGGTTTGTTGGTTGGATTGGTTTGTTGGTTGGATTGGTTTGTTTGTTGGTTGGATTGGTTTGTTTGTTGGTTGGATTGGTTTGGTTTGTTTGTTGGATTGGTTTGTTTGTTGGATTGGTTTGTTGGTTGGATTGGTTTGTTTGTTGGTTGGATTGGTTTGTTTGTTGGTTGGATTGGTTTGTTTGTTGGTTGGATTGGTTTGTTGGTTGGATTGGTTTGTTGGTTGGATTGGTTTGTTGGTTGGATTGGTTTGTTGGTTGGATTGGTTTGTTGGTTGGATTGGTTTGTTGGTTGGATTGGTTTGTTGGTTGGATTGGTTTGTTGGTTGGGTTTGTTTGTTTGTTGGATTGGTTTGTTTGTTTGTTGGATTGGTTTGTTTGTTTGTTTGTTGGATTGGTTTGTTTGTTTGTTGGATTGGTTTGTTTGTTTGTTTGTTTGTTGGATTGGTTTGTTGGTTGGATTGGTTTGTTTTGTTGGTTGGATTGGTTTGTTTGTTGGATTGGTTTGTTTGTTGGATTGGTTTGTTTGTGTGTCTGTTTGTTGGATTGGTTTGTTGGTTGGATTGGTTTGTTGGTTGGATTGGTTTGTTGGTTGGATTGGTTTGTTTTGTTGGTTGGATTGGTTTGTTGGTTGGATTGGTTTGTTTGTTTGTTGGTTGGATTGGTTTGTTGGTTGGATTGGTTTGTTTGTTGGTTGGATTGGTTTGGTTTGTTTGTTGGTTGGATTGGTTTGGTTTGGTTTGTTGGATTGGTTTGTTTTGTTGGTTGGATTGGTTTGGTTTGTTTGTTGGATTGGTTTGTTGGTTGGATTGGTTTGTTTGTTGGTTGGATTGGTTTGTTTGTTGGTTGGATTGGTTTGGTTTGTTGGTTGGATTGGTTTGGTTTGTTTGTTGGATTGGTTTGTTTGTTGGATTGGTTTGTTGGTTGGATTGGTTTGTTTGTTGGTTGGATTGGTTTGTTTGTTGGTTGGATTGGTTTGGTTTGGTTTGTTGGTTGGATTGGTTTGTTGGTTGGATTGGTTTGTTGGTTGGATTGGTTTGTTGGTTGGATTGGTTTGTTGGTTGGATTGGTTTGTTGGTTGGATTGGTTTGTTGGTTGGATTGGTTTGTTGGTTGGATTGGTTTGTTGGTTGGATTGGTTTGTTGGTTGGATTGGTTTGTTGGTTGGATTGGTTTGTTGGTTGGATTGGTTTGTTGGTTGGATTGGTTTGTTGGTTGGATTGGTTTGTTGGTTGGATTGGTTTGTTGGGTGGGTTGGTTTGTTGGTTGGATTGGTTTGTTGGTTGGATTGGTTTGTTGGTTGGATTGGTTTGTTTGTTGGTTGGATTGGTTTGGTTTGTTTGTTGGTTGGATTGGTTTGGTTTGGTTTGTTGGATTGGTTTGTTTTGTTGGTTGGATTGGTTTGGTTTGTTTGTTGGATTGGTTTGTTTGTTGGATTGGTTTGTTGGTTGGATTGGTTTGTTTGTTGGTTGGATTGGTTTGTTTGTTTGTTGGATTGGTTTGGTTTGTTTGTTGGATTGGTTTGGTTTGTTTGTTGGATTGGTTTGTTTGTTGGATTGGTTTGTTGGTTGGATTGGTTTGTTTGTTGGT
The DNA here is from genome assembly GCF_905171775.1 of Rana temporaria. NCBI lineage: Eukaryota > Metazoa > Chordata > Amphibia > Anura > Ranidae > Rana > Rana temporaria. The sequence continues at coordinate 151,509,866 of NC_053499.1, read as the reverse complement.
TGGATTGGTTTGTTTGTTGGTTGGATTGGTTTGGTTTGGTTTGTTGGTTTGGTTTGGTTTGTTGGTTGGATTGGTTTGTTGGTTGGATTGGTTTGTTGGTTGGATTGGTTTGTTGGTTGGATTGGTTTGTTGGTTGGATTGGTTTGTTGGTTGGATTGGTTTGTTGGTTGGATTGGTTTGTTGGTTGGTTGGATTGGTTTGGTTTGGTTTGTTTGTTGGATTGGTTTGGTTTGTTTGTTGGATTGGTTTGGTTTGGTTTGTTTGTTGGATTGGTTTGGTTTGTTTGTTGGATTGGTTTGGTTTGTTGGTTGGATTGGTTTGGTTTGTTTTGTTGGTTGGATTGGTTGGTTGGATTGGTTTGTTTTGTTGGTTGGATTTGTTTGTTTGTTGGATTGGTTTGTTTGTTTGTTGGATTGGTTTGTTTGTTTGTTGGATTGGTTTTGTTTGTTTGTTTGTTTGTTGGATTGGTTTGTTGGTTGGATTGGTTTGTTTGTGTGTCTGTTTGTTGGATTGGTTTGTTGGTTGGATTGGTTTGTTGGTTGGATTGGTTTGTTTTGTTGGTTGGATTGGTTTGTTGGTTGGATTGGTTTGTTGGTTGGTTGGATTGGTTTGGTTTGGTTTGTTTGTTGGATTGGTTTGGTTTGTTTGTTGGATTGGTTTGGTTTGGTTTGTTTGTTGGATTGGTTTGGTTTGTTTGTTGGATTGGTTTGGTTTGTTGGTTGGATTGGTTTGGTTTGTTTTGTTGGTTGGATTGGTTGGTTGGATTGGTTTGTTTTGTTGGTTGGATTTGTTTGTTTGTTGGATTGGTTTGTTTGTTTGTTGGATTGGTTTGTTTGTTTGTTGGATTGGTTTTGTTTGTTTGTTTGTTTGTTGGATTGGTTTGTTGGTTGGATTGGTTTGTTTGTGTGTCTGTTTGTTGGATTGGTTTGTTGGTTGGATTGGTTTGTTGGTTGGATTGGTTTGTTTTGTTGGTTGGATTGGTTTGTTGGTTGGATTGGTTTGTTTGTTTGTTGGATTGGTTTGTTTGTTTGTTTGTTTGTTTGGATTGGTTTGTTTGTTGGTTGGATTGGTTTGTTTGTTGGTTGTGTGGGGTTTTTTTTTTTTTTTTCCAACCCGATCCAAAACCAACACGGTTCCCATTAAAGAGCAACTGCAGATACCAAGTAAATCATTCAGTGAACTGGTTGGTTGGTTTGTTTTGTTGGTTGGATGGGTGTGTTGGTTGGATTGGTTTGTTGATTGGTTTGTTGGTTGGGTTGGGTTGGGTTGGATTGGTTTGTTGGGTTGGTTGTGTGTTTTTTTTTTTTCCAACCCATTAGGCCCCTTTCAGACTGGGGCGGGAGCTGCGGTGGCGGTATAACGCCGCTAAAAATAGCGGCGCTATACCGCCGGAATTGCCGCGGGTATCAGCCGCTAGCGGTGCGGTATTAACCCCCGCTAGCGGCCGATAAAGAGTTAATACCGCCCGCAATGCGCCTCTATAGAGGCGCATTGCGGGCGGTATTGCCGCGGTTCCCATTGTTTTCAATGGGAAGGAGCGGTGAAGGAGCGGTATACATGCCGCTCCTCTCACCGCTCCAAAGATGCTGCTGACAGGAGATTTTTTTGTCTCCCGCCAGCGCATCGCCTCAGTGTGAAAGCCCTCGGGCTTTCACATTGAGTCTGCAGTGCAGGAGTTTTTCAGGTGGGATAGCAGCGCTATTTTTAGCGCTTTACCGCCTGAAAAACTCCTCAATGTGAAAGGGGCCTTAAAGAGCAACTGCAGATACCAAGTAAATCATTCAGTGAACTGATTGTTGTCTGGGGAGCTTTGCTAAAAATTTTGTAAATCCACTTTGCCCTGAGACACTTTAAACGTAAACTAATCGTACCCATCCGGTGTGCCATGATTGAGGATGGATTTTTTTATTTTCTACCTTCAGAGCATCTTAAAGATCCTTGTGTCGGGGGAGGGGAAGTCCCGCACCGGAGTCATGATTCCCATCCCGCAGTATCCGCTCTACTCAGCGGCCATATCCGAGTTTGATGCAGCTCAGGTGAATTACTACCTGGATGAGGACAACTGCTGGGCTTTGGATGTCAATGAACTGAGGAGATCTTTGTACCAGGCGAGAGCGTACTGCAACCCCAAAGTGCTGTGCATCATTAATCCGGGAAACCCGACAGGTAAGCTCTGCGAATGGCATCGTCCAATGACAAGGCTATAAATGTATGACTTCTATGGAGAATACAATTTAAAGATTAACCCTATGCTCTGCACTACTAGAGGTCCCCTAGTGTATACCTGAATAAAAATTAAAAAAAGTGGTATTGGTGCAACCCTAATAACTGGCCCTTTTTGTGCTGCTTTTCTGTTTCTTGCTACTTGCTCTTTCTTCATACTCCTTTAGCATTTGGTTTAGGTGTGGATGTGTTATATACAAGGACTATTTTGTATACTTGCATTTGTAAATACATTGGGCGAGCATAATCCGTTCCAGGAGAATGCTCGTAATCCAAAGCACTTGCATAACAAAGTGAGTTTCCCCATTGAAGTCAATGGAAACAAAAATAATTTTTTCCACATTGACTTCAATGGCATGCAATACCGCATGTGACCAGAGGTGGGGGGGTGCCGGAAAGCCTCGGAAACGCACGAAAAAGGCTCGAGGACACCTCGGAAAGGCTCGGGGAACGGCATCTTGATGATCATTTCCGGACTGCGCTGTTCGGCTCCGCTCGGCTCCCACGCCCCCCCCCCCCCCCCACCTCAGGCCAAACGCGGTACTGCACACCGCTTTGGATTGAATCCTGCTTGTTTTGCGAGACAACACTCAAAAACAGAGTTAGGATTTAAAAAAAATACAGTGCTTTTATTGCGACACGCTCGTTAACCGCGTTTCTCGCAATCTGAGGTTCCACTGTATAAGATACTGAACCTTTTTTTTATATATATATATTTTTTTTTTAGATTGGTCATACTGTAGCAGTGCGACTACACCCATTATCCTTCTTTTTTTATTATAATTACTTCTTTGCCTACTAAGGTGTGGTTGAGCACCTAGAGAATTTTTTGTTTTCTGTACACTAATATTGTTACCCCAACAATGAAGATTGCTAGGGTTGTGTGTGTATGTATGTATGTGTGTGTATGTATGTATGTGTGTGTATGTATGTATGTATGTATGTGTGTGTGTGTGTATATATATATATATATATATATATATATATATATATATATATATATATATATATATATAAATTGTTGGACAGAACCGGCTCAGTACTTGCAATGTCAGTATTTTCTCTTTCATTTCCAGGGCAGGTCCAGAGCAAACTCTGTATAGAGGAAGTCATTCACTTTGCCTGGGAAGAAGGTCTTTTCCTATTGGCAGATGAGGTAACACGGGATATTCACAAAGGGGGAAATATTGTTTCCATATCTTCTGGATAGCTGCTTTCATATGTTCTAAAAAAAAAAAGTGGAAGAAAAAAAAAACGTTATGGCCAATAAATCCTATGGAACTTTTTAACTCTGGTCAGGTACTGGTCCATTGCGATTTTTCCAAGTCCTGCAAGCTACACTTTTTGCTGCATTAAAAAGAAAAGTGTGCCAAAACTGCACCTCCTCATTCAAATGAGTTGTTATCGTATCAAAAACGCACCCACATTTTTTTTTTTTTTTTTTTTTGTCTTTTTTTTTTTTTTTTTTTTGGTCACAGGTGCAAAATGATCCGGAACCACAGCAAAAAAAAATAAAAATTTTTACAGCGTTTTTGCAACAGAGCAGTGTAAAGCCTCAGTGTAAATGCATACAAATCTGTTTACACCCGCCAATCCATAGGGGTGAATGGACTGTTTGATGAGGTCTGCCTGGAAAACTGACAGGCGACCCCCCCCCCCCCACCTGCCGTGTGGAAATCTGTTTCAAAACAAATGGCGTTTGAAAAATTGCTGTGCAAATGTTGCATAACAAATTGCAACGGCCTCCATTTTATTCCCAAGGGTTTATGCAAAAAAAAATATATATATAATGTTTGGGGGTTCTGAATGATTTTCTAGCAAAAAAAATGATGATTATTTTTACATGTAGGAGAGGCACGCCAGAACGGGCCCGGTATGGTAGTGGTTAAAGGGTGTTTACTGAATACCGCCTTGTAGAATTTCTCACGTGTCGTCTGTATTGTGCAGGTCTACCAGGACAATGTCTACTCCGACGGCTGCCAGTTCCATTCCTTCAAGAAAGTTCTGTTTGAGATGGGACCAGAGTACAGCAATAATGTGGAGCTCGCCTCATTCCACTCTACTTCCAAGGGTTATACGGGAGAGTAAGTGTCCAGAATCGGCTTCGTTAAGTCTGCCATTCGTTTACATATGGAATATATATATGCTCCTGTTCCTATCCCTTCAAGCCCTGACCCTGTGTTTACTCTTATCCACCACTAGAGGTCAGTGTAGAACGTATTATCGATTCTTCCTCTTTACAGCATGTCGTCATAGTGTGCATTAGAAGCTGCAGCAAGTCAGAGCCGTCTCATTTCCTGGCTGGAGGACATCCTTGCACATCTAGCTCTTTCTTCCTCGTGGATTTCATTTATTTCAATCATTGATGCTCAGCATCACATGTGGGCATTGCTGAGGGTGGTCTACATGCAGATACAGCCTGCCTAGGAAGTGCCATGTGTACAGCCATGAGCAGATGCATGTTGATGGTAATGGGCTGAGTGTGAGTGGTAAAACCACAGGTCGACAGCACTGTTTTACTGCCCCCCCCCCCCCCCAGCTGCATGTGTGAATGAAGCCTTACAAATGAGGAGAGGGTATGTGTAACTAAATTCTTAAAAAGCAATGCGTCTAACCTCTCCTCATTGTATTTCTATTAGATCATGAATCATGTTTTAGCTGGAAGCTGTACTGATTGTATTTATATTTCAGTCAATCAAGTTCCAGTGTAAACTTGCAATTGACTAGTGCCCCCTAGTGGTGAATGAGATTATAGACCACCGTGTTGAACAACTAATTAACCACTTGACCTCCGGAAAAGTTGTACCCAAATAAAATCGTTGTCCTTTTTCTCCCACAAATGGAGCATTTGGTGGTATTTGATCACCTGCATTTTTTTTTTTCGTGCTATGAACAAAAAAGAGCGACACTTTTGAAAACAAGCAGTATTTATTTATTTTTATTTTTTTACTTTCTCCTTTTAAAGCAAATCCAATAAAAAAAAAAAATGGAAAAAGTCAAATATCTTCTTAAATTTAGGCCGATATGTAACTAGTGGCCATGCATTTCAATAAATACCGATGTATCCAGCGCTCCCAAACCGCCCCCAAAGATGCTTCTTGCAAAACTTTCCCTAACGTTCTGCAAGCACACCACGCTAGTGTGAAAAGTCACACTGGAATTAAATGGAAAAAAGAAATGTTCCTGGACTGCCGCACTCTGATAACCGATTTATTGAAACAAAATGAACAAAGGATAAAATCCAAAGCTGTATAACATCCAAAAATTCATGCAACACTGCAATCGATGGTAGAAAGTGGACATTTGGGACAAAAAAGCTAACATGTTTCACATCATGGATAGATGCTCAGCTATGACTAAGCATCTATCCATGATGTGAAACATGTTAGCTTTTTTGTCCCCTATGTCCACTTTCTACCATTGATTGCAGTGTTGCATGAATTTTTGGATTTTATCCTTTGTTCATTTTGTTTCAATAAATCGCCTATCAGAGTGCGGCAGTCCAGGAACATTTCTTTTTTTTTTTCCATGGATCAGCGCAGAGTCTGCATCTGTCAGTACTACAGGGCGGGAGCACAGCATAGGTCGCAGGGCTTGGAGCGGTACTTCTTTTTTTTTTTTCCATTGAAATGAATAGGAGGCGCTATTTCTAGTGCTAGAACGCCTGAAAACTGCCTCAGTGTTGTGAAAGGGGTCTAAGTGTGTGTGGTGTTTTTTTTAGGTTTTTGGATGGGGAAAGAACCTCTGCCGGGCATTTTTTTGTTTTTGTGTAGTCTGGCTTATAACCAAACGGGAAGTAAAGAGAAATCTTATTGATGGCATGGACAGCAAAAAAATGTTTAACTCGCCTTCTTTGTATCCAAATAATAAAACTGACATTTTTGGCTGGCCTTTTTGAATTGCTAATCATATGTACTCTTTCTTGTTGTATTTGTGCAATAATATAAGTGGTTGTAAATGTTTACACTACGTGATTTTCACATCCCTTAGATGCGGTTACAGAGGAGGTTACATGGAAGTGCTGAACCTGCACCCTGATATACTGACCCAGCTGGTGAAGATGCTCTCTGTCCGCCTTTGCCCGCCAGTGTCGGGTCAGGCAGCGATGGATGTCGTAGTGAACCCGCCGCAGCCCCATGAAGAGTCCTACGAGCAATTTATCAGGGTATGTTCAGCATGGGCAATATTTTATTAATATTATTATTATTATTATTATACAGGATTTGTATAGCACCGTTTTATGCTGCACTTTATAATGTAGAGAGGGGGGGGGGGTAATAATACAATCACACCCTGTTCAAGTCAGTTTCCTGAGAGTGTTGTGTCCTTTGTTCCTGGTGTACAGTATTTTCCTTTTGTAAGAGAATGAAGACCTAGGGTGCTGTTTTCAAGGCAACCTGGTCCGATGTCATATTTCTGGATTCTCTACATGTTGTTGTTGTTGTTGTTGTTGTTGTTATTTAGGTACTTGTATAGCGCCGTCAATTTACACAGCGCTTTACATATACAATGTACATTCACATCAGTCCCTACCCTCAAGGAGCTTACAATCTAAGGTCCCTAATTCACATTCATATACTAGGGCCAATTTAGGCAGAAGCCAATTAACCTACAGCATATTTTTGGCGTGTGGGAGGAAACCGGAGTACCCGTAGGAAACCCACGCAGACGCATGGAGAACATGCAAACTCCAGGCAGGTAGTGTCGTGGTCGGGATTCGAGCCAGCGAGCCTTTTTACTGCTAGGCGAGAGTGCTACTCACTACACCACTGTGCTGCCTGATATCTGTTTCCTATTCCCCAAAGATCAGCCAGGCTGCCATGGTTTTTAAAGAATAAAGATATTCTCACTCTCTGTAGGACTGCCATTTGGCTCCCAAGTTGTAATGTACTTAATTAAGCCTCTAACTTTACATGACACTACCGGCTCTAATCTGTCTACGAGATTCCTTGATTAACCACACCACAAGCAAGCTTCAAAGAGAGTTGTAACTGCCAAAATAAGTAGTGGCAATGATCAAAGACCAGCAAGCTATTAGAGATGATATGGGCAATACTGCCCCCAGAGGCCAAGTACGGCAGGACAGTCAGTAATATAATCTATTGAGGAGGACTTTCCTGTGAACACTGATTCATCCAGAACCAAGTGGGGCTGGCAATGGGGGTGGGGGGTGTTTGGCCGAGGTATGATTGAGATTCTTTTAAATAGGCTGCTGTTACCAGAAAGTTCTCTTTAACATCTGAGAACAGCCAACGAAGAGTATCTAGAGCAGTGGTTCTCAACCTTCTAGTGCCGTGGCCCCTTGATAACATTTTCCAAGTTGTGGGGACCCCTAACAGTAAAATTATTTTCGTAGCGTGGGTTGTCAGCACCCAAGGCAAGACAAGTAATTTGCACCCCCAAACCCATGGATATTTTGCACTCCCTGAATCCCTTCCACTCATACAGTATTAAAACCCCTATGGTACATTTTAGGATGTACAACTCTTTCTCTTTGTTCTCCTTTCTCTTTTATTTAAAAAAAAAAATTTCCCCCCATCCCTCTCAAGCCGTCTTTTTTGTTTTTCTTTCTTTCATCCGGCTCTTTTCCTCTATATTCCATGTATTCTCAATTTGTATTACTTCTCTTGCTCCTTGGTGGGGGGGGGGGGTGAGTGGCAATGCTGGGGAGAGTTCTGATCAGTCAAAAAGTCTGGGAGAGCGGTGTGGGCTTCAGGCACAGCCCAGGATGTGGGGACCCCTGGCACATCATCATTTGACCCCCAGGTTGAAAACCACTGATCTAGAGGATTTGTTAAGTATCTGTGATGTTTCATTGTTATTATATGCTCTATAGATATCTGCTGTTTAGTGAGTGATCTCTCATTTATTTCCCAAGAAAATAGGAATATTGTTTACTAAGCAGATGTGTCTGTCTTCATAGCTAACATTGTATCACTAGGCCTAGCATACTCTCGATTAGTCTAGCAATTATAGGGATATACAATTAATACATATGTATGACCTTGTCAATGTGTTTGTGTGTTTTTTTGATTGTAGTGCATGTTGCACTAATTGTATTAATCTTTCTTGTATATTTACAATTAAACTTGGTGTTTTGATCAAAAAATAAAGTGGAGACCTGTCCAGCTTTTGCTTTTAAAGAATCTGAAGAATTATTTTATGTCCAATTGAGTGCTGTGTTTTTTTTTTTTTTTTTTAATATTCTCGTGGTGTGTTTTTATTGTCAATAATGTACCCATAAGCTCTAGAGATTTCTATATATTGTTCCCTCAGGAGAAAGAAGCTGTCCTCGGGAATCTCGCTCAGAAGGCCAGAGTGACGAAGGAATTATTTAATCAGGTTCCTGGCATTCAGTGTAACCCCCTGCAGGGTGCCATGTACGCCTTTCCCCGGATCTTCATCCCACCTCGAGCCGTAGAGAAGGCGAAGGTCAGTTCCGCACTGTCGCATGTTGCCAGAGTTATTGATTATTCACTATAGTAGCCCCCACTACTACAGTGATTGCCGCCAGGTTCCGGGGAGGGGGGGGCCTCTCTTTTGCACAGGTGCCAACTTTAATGTGATAAAGGAAAAACATACATGTTCTAATAAGTGTCTTCTACCTACAGGAGCTCCAGATGGAGCCGGACATGTTCTACTGTATGCAGTTACTGGAGGAGATGGGGATTTGTGTTGTACCAGGAAGTGGTTTTGGCCAGAGAGAGGGAACTTATCACTTCAGGTAACATTGATTGTCAGTAGGAAATCTAGGAAACCCGCCCACTGGAACAAGTCAATCTCGCATTCTGTGCCCTGACCCGGATAAAGGAAGCACTGGTGTCTGATTTGCTTTGGGCAACGGTTGCCTTTGTCTTTGCCTTAGTTTGCCTAAATGAATCCTTTGTATCTCTTCCCTACTAATATCCCATTCTGTTTAAGGAAACTTGGGCACCTAAAGAGGGCCTTTATTAACTACTTCAGCCCTGGAAGGTTTTACCCCCTTCCTGACCAGGCCATTTTTTGTGATTTGGCGCTGTGTTGCTTTAACTGACAATTGCGTGGTCGTGCGATGCTGTACCAAAATAAAACGTGTGTGTGTGTGTGTGTGTGTGTGTGTATATATATATATATATATATATATATATATATATATATATATACTCCGTTCCACCACCTCTGGCTCAGACCCTTTGGTGCCTGCTCACCACAATCACTTGTAAACACAGAAGTCTGGTTTCTGTGTTTACAAGTGGCAGCTCTGCACTCTGTGTGCAACGCCCCTGAACTCTGCACTCTGTATGTAATGCAATCCTGGTATTTAATGCCCCTTTAAGACCCTTCTACTGTTTGTGAAATCTGAACGGAGTCGTGGTTCCTGCACCTATTTTCTGAGAAAAAAAGCTCTGTGTGTGTGTGTGTGTGTGTATATATATATATATATATATATATATATATATATATATATATATATATATATGTGTATGTATGTGTGTGTATATGTAATATATATATATAATCTATCACATGCAGGTACGTGATTTTGCGCAGCCGGGCTGCCCTGCAGCAGTATATGTACGGTGGGTGGTCTGGAAGCAGTTAAAGAGAGCAAGATGGCATTTTTAGAAGGGGGTCAGCAATGGCATTTCCTGTAAAGTATCTGTCGGGTTGATTTCAATGTGTAAAGTGCAGAAATTTACATGAACATAACAGGAGTCATCTCAGTTTTGGTTGCTGCCCTCATTGCACCCCATCAAATAACTCTGGTAGGTGGTTTTATGCAAATCGCATACTTGTATTGTCCATGACAAACTATTTAGCAACCAAGACATCTACCTGGACGGGCAATATATGTGGGGAATACAGCGCAGGTCTATGAATATAATTAATAATGACGTGATATCAAAATATATTAATGAGTGTGGCTGCTGCAGCAAAAAAATGTTAGATGAACAAATGATATAGAATGTAAAAAGAATGAATGCTGCGCTGCTAGTATGGTGTGTGTGTGTAAATCAATACCGACATGATAAGGTAAACATTATACACACCACAATAAACAAAGTGCTTATATGTGCAACAAAATGCAAAAGTGAAATAGTGCACAGAAATATATAGTCCATATAGCTGTGGTCAGCTAAGAAATGGTTGAACGTAAAAAATCTTCATGTAAGCACCCGAGTTGTGTTGGAAAGAAAATCCACAGCAAGTGTAAGACAGCTGATTGAAGCACCTCCACCTCAAGTAAATATTCTGCTTACCGAACACCAAATAATAAATCTCATGTAGCACTGTATCTGATAGATAACCTCCGTTCCCCAGCTAGGTTCTTCCACACCAGATGGAAAAAATGGATAGTCCTTAGCCAGAACGCACTCATGCGTTGAACCCAGAATTGAAGAGAAAGATCTGTTCTTTGGCAGCCACGGAGGACTTTGCTTTGTCTTTCAGAACCAATATAGAAATATGGCCAGTAAAACGTTGTCACCTCCAGCTCTGAAATCCCAAATGTCATCAGTTTTACCTCAGGATGAGCCTCTGGTGAGGATTTCCCTCTTCCTGCTCAGCACAGGTGTTTTCATCAGAGGCAGCTCACCAGAGCCATACTGGATTTATTATTTGGTGTTCGGTAAGCAGAATATTTACTTGAGGTGGAGGTGCTTCAATCAGCTGTCTTACACTTGCTGTGGATTTTCTTTCCAACACAACTCGGGTGCTTACATGAAGATTTTTTACGTTCAACCATTTCTTAGCTGACCACAGCTATATGGACTATATATTTCTGTGCACTATTTCACTTTTGCATTTTGTTGCACATATAAGCACTTTGTTTATTGTGGTGTGTATAATGTTTACCTTATCATGTCGGTATTGATTTACACACACACACCATACTATCAGCGCAGCATTCATTCTTTTTACAATCTACCTGGACGGACCTGCGACCGATCATGACAACAGGTGTGAAGGAGACGGCTGATATATAGCTGCTGCTTGTCTTGACTGTGAACACTTTCCTGAGACGAGCAACGGCAAGAAGAATGCAGTGGCTGACACATCCTCCCTCCTCTGCATTGCTGTTGCTTGTCTTGGGTAAAGTGTTCACAGTCAGGACAAGTAGCAGCTATAAATCGGCCGTCTCCTTAAACGTTTTTGTCAGATGGACCAGTGCGCTGATTGGATGGATAAAATAAAAAGTAATGTGTCTGCCTATGTCTAGTGTTGCATGTAGTCTCTACTCCTCTTCAGAACCCATACAGGCCTCGATTCCGGTCCCTTTTTAACCAGGATTTCTGTATTTCTAGGATGACCATTCTTCCTCCCCTGGAGAAGCTGAAGCTGCTGTTACAGAAAGTCAAAGAATTTCACGTCCGATTCCTGGATCAATTTTCCTGAAATTCCGAGCAATTCACAGACCCGGCTGACCAAGTGCTGGTGACTTGGGGTGTAGTACAATAAGCAAGACTTTTTTACTGTTGGAATCCAAGAATCTTCTACTTTTTATATTCTGGACAAAACTGTGGGAAAGACAAATGGAAATGTACCCAACAACCAGTCAGGGATTCAACAGCAGACTGATTTTTGCCAACACTTTTTCCCCCTTTAATCAAGTCTTAAAGCTGAACTTGAAAATCCAAAATTTGCAGGCAGGAAGGTTTTTTTTTTTGTTTTGTTTTTTATTATTCTCATTATTATTATTATTATTGCAGAAGGGACAGAATATTTCTCTTCTGCAATAAAGGATTTTTATTTTTCCTTGCAAATTGTTTACACTGAGCTGTGCATAAATGGAAGTTGCGGCACCCTGGCAAGCCAAGGTGGCTGAAGATCCTGAACCCAGAAGAAACAAATCGTAATCTATCGGTGCCGGCGTGGGAGCTTGTGGACGTTGCATCGCTGGACCTGTTGCAAGTATAGTTTCATTACTAAACCTCGAGTGTGCGAAATCTGGTGCAGCTCTGCATAGAAACCAATCGGCTTCCACGTTTTATCCTCAAAGCTTAAAGAGGAGTTCCACCCTATAATAAATATATTTTTTTTTAAAGTCAGCCACTACAAATACTGTAGCCGCTGACTTTTAATATAAGGACACTAACCTGTCCAGGGATCCCGCGATGTCGGCACCCCCAAGCTAATTCGTCCATCAGCTTTGGGTGCAGGTGTTGGCATTGCCTTCAGGCTTCACAGCTGGTTTCCTACTGCGCATGCGTCATCTTCTAGGACACACAGGTCCCAGAAGGCAGTGGGGGGAAGGAAGAGTGGCTGGACATGATGAAGCTCTTACCAGGAAGTGAGAGTGGGTACCTGTCAACCCCAACCTCCCCCCCCCCCCCCGAGGGGGAAAAAGAAGTGTCAAATGTTGCAGTTGTGGGATGGTTGAACAAGCGGCGCTTCCCCTTTTTGGGTGGAGCTCCACTTTAATTGATTGACTACCACGCACAACTGCACCAGAGTGCTTCAGTTTTAGTAAATGAACCCCAGACATACCCCACGTTTAAGTACACAATGGGACCAGATCATGCACGTAAAATGAAAATGTACTTAAAGTGAAGCAATACCTTTTTTCACTTCTTAATGCATGTAAATACACTAGATCTATGGGAAATCTTGGTCAGCTTGACATGGCACTGCTCCCAAACAATAAGTGATAAGGACACCAAACTTGGGGACCCAGGACTATAACATGGTAGATTATTTAGGTATGCTGTCTGACCCCAAAATTGGATATGTTGTAGTCCTGGGTCTCCTCTCGGTGCTCCCCAAGTTGGGTGTCCCTGTCACTTATGGTTCGGGGGAGCAGTGCCATGTCAAGCTGGCCAAGATTTCCCATAGACAATGTGTCTGCACTTGCGCTTTACGTACACTCGCGGTTATGTCCTTACTCGTGAATGTATGTAAAGCGGGGTATGCCTGAAGTATCTTTTTGCCCATTTTGTGTGCACACATAGCATAAACCCCCCCCCACCACCACCACCACCGTTATATCCTTACCCGGCTACGCAAATTCACCTTCCGGCCTGACTCCATGCCCTTGTGGACTTCCAGGAGATCTTCCCCATGTGATAGTGCTCCCACCTTATTGACCAGTCACCAGGCCTCAATGCTGTCATGTGGGGGTGCCAAGATGCTCACCTCCCTATTTAAACCTTGACACCAGTCTATAAAGGAGCTTGGACGGGCCAGGGGGAGCCAGTGTGGCTAGCTACTTATACATGCCTGGGGGGTGGGTTTTGTGCAGACTCATTTGCCCTCGATGGACAGTGACGTTCTCTTTAGGGGCTCACTAGCACCCGGGTGAGTAAACAAAGAGCACAGTGCAGTAAAAGGCATTCTATCAAAGCTGGTGATCTCTGCACCAAATTCTTGGACTTCCAAGTACATCCAATCAGCTGCTGTGCATATTCTAGGCCGCGGTTTGGTCAACCTACGGCCCTCCAACTGTTGTGGAACTACAAGTCTCATCATGCCTTTGCCTCTGGGAGACATGCTTGTGGCTGTTTAAAATCTTGCAATGCCTCATGGGACTTGTAGTTCTGTAACAGCTGGAGGGCCGATATCCTGGGCCCTTATCTACTTGGCAGTACACTTATTGGGGGAACCTGGGGGACATATATATATTTTTGTCTATAATTTAAAACGGAGTTGGTTCTACAAAGCAAAGTTTACATATTTTTGGCTACACATATCTGTTACATTAAAATTATTTGAAATGTGTTACATTGTCTGTCTGTTACATTTATAATCCACAAATGCCTGTTACATATAAAATGTACAGTTTCATATTGCAATACATGTATATAAAAAGACAACTGGGGGGAGATTTACTAAAACTGGAGCCCAGAGAATCTGGTGCAGCTGTGCATGGTAACCAATCGGCTACTAGGTGTTGGGCTTCCTTCAGCCTAGGTTCACATTGGAGCGATTTTTGTCATGTGATTTGAGAGATCAAATCGCATGACAAGTCACAGCCTATTGCCGGTGATCTGACGATATGGTTCCTTCTATCGAGATGGTTCCTGTAAGGACTGCGCAGGCGCAATCCTTGCCGACGGAAATCTCCGAACCTCGGCCGGCATCCAGGGCGACGTGGAATTTGAGGAAAGTGGCCAGTCGGCCTCACGTCCTCGGCTCGCTCGGCCTCCTGGCTCTGTTTTTTTTTTTTTTTTTTTTTTTTTTACATCCTTCAATCCACGGGGATGTTAAGGAATGAGCCTGGATGCCGGCCGAGGTTCGGAGATTTCGGTCGGCAAGGATTGCGCCTGGGCAGTCCTTACAGGAATCATCTCGATAGGGGAACCTTAACGACAAGTCACCGGCAATGGCACTGTTCCAATCGGTGCCACCACTGATTTGGCGGCGCCGCAACCAATTTGGGAAAAGTAGTTTTTGCATTACTTTTGCCGATTTTTCAGATGCGACTTCAAAAGATATCTGTGTATGAAGCCACACAGATGTCTCAAGTAGCACCTGACCTTGCTACTTTGAAATCACGCTACTTCACTTGACCTTTTAAAGTAGCCTCAATGAGAGGATGGTGAAACGTGCACAGTTTGAGTATGGAGGTGTTAAAGCACGGGGTGAGACTGAGAGGGCATGGATGGGGGGGGGAGCCATCTGGGACCTAGCAGATGTACGATCCATGCAGAAGGTCCTTTTTTGATGTACAAGGTCGGGTTGTATATATCTGTATGCTTATGCCGGGGGATACACCTGTTGTAGGGAATGGAGTAGATTTGGATAACCATAATTGTTTTTGCCAAAGAATATATGGGGAATGTTGACCCATTGTTACAAATACTTGTTTACCTGTTTATACATTTTAATAAACTTGGATTTTTTGGGGAAAAAAAAAAAGTAGCCTCAATGTTAACCAGGGCCCACACTGATAGTCCGATCGGGTCTACCTGTCAGTTTTCCAGGCGGATCCAATTGGACATCTATTGCTCTCTATAGAGTGGTGGATGTTGGCGGATATGTGTCCGCTGACACGCACCGGCATCCGGTCCACTAGAAACAGACAAATACGGATCGTCTGGTGGATCGGATTGGATAGGGATAGACAGGCAGTCTGTTGCCATCCAACCGCCCCATAGAGAACCGCAGGCTGTGTCAGTGTCCGCTCTGCATAGTGGAGTGGACACGGGACCGGTCA
The DNA here is from genome assembly GCF_905171775.1 of Rana temporaria. Lineage (NCBI taxonomy): Eukaryota > Metazoa > Chordata > Amphibia > Anura > Ranidae > Rana > Rana temporaria. The sequence continues at coordinate 151,494,511 of NC_053499.1, read as the reverse complement.
TCCGTGGACAGAACCCTCGCTGAGCAGGCAAATCAGCTTGGCCTGAGTCCGCCCCGTCTGCAAGGGGCCTTATTGTCAAAGCTTCATTGAATAAGCTGATTGGTTACTTTGCACATCTGCACCAGATTCTCTGGGTTCCAGTTTTAGTAAATGTCGGTGAGTACTTGACCAAAAGTATCGGTACGTGTACTTGCCGATTTAAAAAAAAAAAAAAAACGGTATTGGTGCAACCCTAATATAAACGGTATGCTCCTGCTTGGTGACTACATGGGGTGTATAGCGGTGTCACAACACTTCCTGTCAGTAAGTAAGGGGGCTCAGGTAAAGCTGCTGCAGCTCTATCCAGCCTCTAACTACAGCAGTACATTAACTATAACAGCCGGGAAAAGTCGGTTCACACTGGGGCGGCACGACTTCGGGGGCGACTCTGCAAGTCGTTCTGAGGATGACTTCAGAGGCGATTTGCAAAACGACTTCTTTATAGAAGTCAATGCAGGTCGCCCCCGAAGTCGTACAAGAACCTTTTTCTAAGTCGGAGCGACTTGCTCCGACTTAGAAAAAAAAAGAATGGGACTCGACTCGTCAGGCGGCTCAGTGAACCGGGTCTCAGGGTTTTGTTTACATTTTATTGACTTTTTTTTTTTTTATCCTACAGATGTCAGGAAATTGTATTTGTCTTTTTGAAAGAGAAATGTAATTCTTACATATTTTTGTAAGCATTTTTCTAACAGAACTGTGTGTTTTGTTTTTTTTTTTTAGTAGTTGGTTTCCTCTTTCTTGTAGATACAAATCTAAGCTGTTGTAATAACCTGTTTAATACTGTAACTCGAAGGTTTCCACACTTTTGCAGTCAGCAGTCTTGGAGGGTTATATAAGTATCTATCACTACATTTTTTAAAACTGACTTTGTTGTGAGTTTTTTTTCTATCACTGGGGGGCACTCAAGAGCTACACCTGCTTGTACCACTTTAATCCCATAAAACTCACTACATGTGATAGAATCTGGGCAAAGTCAATTCCTACTGTACAGGTCTTCCTTGGATTTCATACTCAAAATAGAGACTATCGGCTTCGACATATTTAATCTGGACGGAAAAAAAAACTGGTAGCAACGTTTTCTTGTGACCCTGCTCTGCGGTTCATGTATTAGAGCAGTGTTTCTCCACTCCTCAAGGTGCCCAACAGGTCATGGTTTCAGGGTTTCCATTATTTTGCACGGGTGATTTGATCAGTTTCACTGCCTTAGTAATTACCACAGCTGCTTCATCTGAGGGAAATCCTGAAAACATGACCTGTTGATCAATGACTTTGAAATGTGCGGGTCTCTTGTACTAAAAAATGTGTGGTGTCCCCTCTTTATTTCCTTTTGGAAGTTTATTAGACAATTTACAGTTTGTTTTGAATAATAAAATTGGATACATTTTTCGTTATTCAGATGCATCAATATCCAATTACAATAGTAATGAATTTAAATCAGGGCTCGACAAAATCCGGGTGCCAGGTCGCAATTGTGAGGCCGCGGCTTCAATACCGGCTGTCGCGGGCAGGTGGCAGGGGAAGAGGGGGGGCGCACAGAGGCACATGATTCTGTGTCTCCGTGCACCCCCACCTCGCAACGGCCGCTAATTGAGGCCGCGTGAAGTCCCAAGCTTCCTTCTGTGACTTGGCGCCATCTGGTGGTGGCCGTTGGCAAGTAAAACAGCAGTTCTAATGTGTAATGTTTCACTCTTTTCATTGCCATCTCCTTCCCTCTAAATAGAACCCCCAAACATTATATATATTTTTTATTCTAACACCATAGAGAATAAAATTGCGATCATTGCAATACTTTCTGTCACGCCATATTTGCGCAGCGGTCTTGCAAGCGCACTTTTATTGGGTTAAAAATACACTTTTTTTTTATAAAAAAATAAGACCACAGTAAAGTTATCCCAATTTTTCTTTATATTGTGAAAGATAATGTTACGCCGAGTTAATTGATACCCAACATGTCACGCTTGAAAATTGTGTCCGCTCGTGGAATGCCCACAAACTTTTACCCTTTAAAAAATTCTACAGGATGCATGTTTTGAGTTGGAGGAGGTCTAGAATTATTGCTCTCGCTCTAATGATACCTCACATGTGTGGTTTGAATACTGTTTACATATACGTGAGTAACACCCCGCATGTGTTCGCTTCTGCGCGCAAGCTCATTGGGATGTGGTGCGTTTTCTGGCTCCTAACTTTTTTAGCTGGCTCCTAGATTCCAAGCAAATTTGTCAAGCCCTGATTTTAAATATATCCAAAAAAACAAAACAAAATTTGGCCAAAATCCAAATCAAATTTTGAAAACAAAATCGAATTGTACATGTACAGTGAGTGAGAGTTGTCAGCCTAGGACAGAAAGTGTGTTAGTGGCAGGATCTCCAGATGAAAATAAAAGAGGGGGTGGTGGGGAAGAAGTGGCACACATCCCGGGACTGGACAGGTGTTCTGTCTATCAAAGTACCCAGGCCAAGAAGATGGGCTGTGCGTGACAGCGAGTGAGGGGAACACGCGGCAATTGAAATGAAAGCTGTTACAGCGATGTTCCATGCGCTGATGAGCTGGCCGGCAATCCTCTTCTCTCTCCCTCTGGGCAATCACTGGGAGAAGGGCTCCCATTAAACCCCGCCTGGTGGGCGGTTCCCGCTCCCAGCCCTCATTTTTCACTCGCAAAATTTAAGGGCTGATCTAGCTCAAGGACTGCTTCCTTTGCTACCACACCATAGTGAACTATTAGTCCAGGGTACAGCACGGCACAGTATAGGGTTTCACACAATTCTGCAGTGCATATAAAGAAGTTAAGAAACTTTTTCTATAACATTTTGAGAGGTCCTAAAATCAAAGGCTGGAAAAAGTATTGTTCTGAAAAGTTAAGTTTAAAAAAAAAGTGTTATATTGTTACCGTGTGTTATTAACTGTTTGAGTTGAAGGAACGCCAATCAGCCGCAGCACTCATCTTCATATTCTGAGAGCCGGTTGCTGCTCTCAGAATACATACGTCAGTGCCTACAGCGCTGCAGGGGGAGATTTCTCCATCCGCTGTTAAGAAGGAAAAAAATGCGTATGTCCAGCATTAAGAGCATGGGGTGGTCAGTGGGCGATGGCGCCTATGCTCAGCATATACTTTTTTTTTCTTTCAAGTTTTTCTGGCAGATAAACTCGATCGATGTGAACGACGCAAACTGTTAGGTTAGATATTCCTCACACAGGCCATGAGTATATGTGGAATTACACCCCAAAACACATTCTGCTACTTCTCCTGAGTATGGGGAATACCACATGTGTGAGACTTTTTGGCAGCCTAGCCATGTACAGGGGCCCAAAATCCAATGAGCACCTTTAGGCTTTCAAGAGGAGTTAATTAAGCATTTGATTTCCTATCACATTTTCGGAGGCCCTAAAAGTCCAGGTCAATATAAATACCCCCAAAATGACTCCTTTTTGGAAAGTATACACCCCCATGGTATTTGCTAGAGGCATGTTGAATCCATAGAAACTTTTTTTTTTTACACAAGTTTTTGAAATAATTTATGTATTAAATATTTTATTTATACAAAGTTGTCACTTTAATGAGCTATTTCTCACACATTCCATGAGTAGATGTGGAATTACAAAAACATACTTGGGGGGGGGGGGGCATCACACCCCAAAACAATTTCTGCTACTTCTTCTGATTATGGGGACACCACATGTTTGAGACTTTTTGGGAGCCCATTCTCAGCTACGAGGACCCAAAATCCAATGAGCACCTTCAGGCTATCAAGGGAGGTTAATTCCTATTTGATTTCCTATCACATTTTCGGAGGGCCCTAAAATGCCAAGACAATATAAACACCCCCCAAATGACTCCTTTTTGGAAAGTATACACCCTAATGTATTTGCTCAGAGGCATGTTGAGTTTTTGGAAGATGTTTTTTGTCACAAGTTTTGGGATTTTTTTTATCACTTTATTGAGATATTTCTCTCTCACACACACACACACACACGGGTATACGTGGCATCACACCCCAAAACAATTTCTGCTACTTCTTCTGATTATGGGGACACCACATGTGTGAGACTTTTTGGGAGGCCATCCTTAGCCACGAGGGCCCAAAAATCCAATGAGCACCTTTTAGGCTTTCAAAGGACGTAACTTGTGCCATACCTATCACAGTTTCAGAGGCCATAAAATTCCAGGATAGTACAAACACCCCCCAAATAACCCCTTTACAGTCCAGGGTATTTGCCAAGAGGCGTGTCAAGTATTTTGCAGATCTCATCAGTTTAAAAAAAAAAAAAGACGAAAGAGAAAACATTTTTTTTTCATTTTTTAAAACCTTGTAGCAAAAAAATAAGATCAGCAAAATATTCATCATGCCTCATTCAATATCTTGTGTCTACAAAAGGGGTAATTTAGGGGGTGTTTGTACTATCCTGGCTTTTTAGGGCCTCCAAAACAGTGATAGGTAGTCAGGAAATTAAAAGTTACACCCATTGAAAGCTGCATTTAGCCTGCTTTGCCTGCAGTTTTGGGGCGATTTTATAGTCAAAACCTTTTTCTACATTAATGCATTCCCTGCATTGAGGTAAAAAAAAAAAAAATCCCACTAACCCCCCACACTTGCCTGACTCCTCTTACAGATCCTGCGCTGTCCCGGCTGCAGCGCTGCTCTCTTTTCTTGGATGCACAGGAAGACAGCGGAGCCATAGGCCTGTAAGGAGCAGGCATGGGGTGTGGCCAGGGCCGATCCGCCCTATAGGCTCACTATGCAAGCCGCTTGGAGGCCCGCAAAGCTGCGAAGGGCCCCCCCAAATTACTAGAGGCCCCGCCTGGTGAGAAGTCATTTTCGCCCCCTCACCCCGCTTCTCAACTCGCTGGCTGCATGGGAGAAGAGGTAAGAAGTCAGCACCCCCTGCTTCTCAATTTAATGTAAGATGTAATTTCCGACAGCAGAACACCCCCTCCCCCCGCTTCTCAACTTTCTTTAATGTGACACGTCACTGTCGTCAGCGCCCCCCGCTTCTCATTTTTAATGTGCCATGTCATTTTGCTTAGGGCCCCAGGGAGGTCAGGATCGGCACTGGGTGTGGCTGAGCCGTATCCCCACACAGCTTGCTTTGGGGGCCCCTTCAAGAAGAAGGAGCCAGTTGGGGACCCCAGAAGAGCGGGTAAAGGGCCGCTCTGTGCAATATCATTGCACAGAGCAGGTAAGTTTACCCTTTTTTATTTTAAAGCAAAAAAAAATGACTTTAAGGCTCCTTTCACACCTGAGCGTTCTGAAGCGACCGCCGCAGCCGTTTTTTTTTTTTATTTGAGCGTTTTTGGAGCAGCACCATTTATTTGAATAGGCCTCTCTCTACTCAAAAAGAAGCTCATGTACTAACTGTTGGCACAGAGCCAGGAGCGTTGGCAATTTTTCCACGTGTTGGCGCTCAACAATCGCGGCAAAATCGCACTGCGTTTCGCCCCGATTCTGCACGTGATCCGGAACACCCAGGAGCCTAAAGTATTACTAAACCCACAACAGTAAAATCAGTCTGTATATGCAGTAAAGCATGCTTGTTATACTCACTGTGGAACATAAGGGGTTAATCCTCTGCATTGTGTAAAAAGGCTGTTTGATCCTGTCTTTTCTATTCCTCTCCTTCCAATATCCCCAATCCATCTCCTCATAAGACCGAGCCTTTGGAATCACTGCACATGCTCAGTTTGGTGTGTATTGCTAAAGAGTTTTTTTTTTCCTTTCTTAGGAGGGTGGATATGATCAGCACAGGGCCAATCAGCACTGTCCAGACAGAGGGTCGGGGGGTCCTGCAGTCTCATAGGACATAGGCGTGCGCACAGGGTGTGCCTGGGCACACCCTTATCACCCTGTGTGGTGCAGATTGCATTGAAATATACTGTGTTAAACGTGCACTAACGCACAGGAAAATACAGCATTAAACGGCACATAAGGCACCAAAATATACAACATTAAACGTGCACTAATGCAAAGAAATACGCTGCATTAAATATCCAGCAACACACTGGAATATACTGCGTTAAACATGCAGTAATGCACACAAATATACTGCGTTAAGTGTGCAGTAACGCACAGAAATAGACCCCTGAAATTTCACCAAAGCTCCCTAATGGGGCTCCTAATATAAAATAAATATATAATAAAAATAAAAAACTACCAACACTGTCCACTGCCCTACTGACACCGCCCACCGCTCTGCTGACACCATCAGTATACTGTATATACACATGCAAATATGTTTGAGCTTTGGGGTGCACACCCTAATGCAATAGGCTGCGCACACCTATGCTCTTCCTACAAGCTTTTACCAGACACTGATAGAAGTCACAAGACTGCTATATACTGCTGATGAGAAAAGGTATTTAGCAGTTTATGTTTACTAAAATAATTGCATTTCCATGTTCTGTGTGCTGTGGGAGACCAGATATAGTGAATGCAGGGTCCTGGGTTTAGTAACACTTTAATATAATTTTAAATGCACCTCATTGCATCAAACAAAACACAATGCAGACACAGCCTCCAGACTGTTGGGTACTGCTCCAAGCAAAGTCAATAGGTTTCTCCTATCCTGAGTTCTAAACGCACATAAACAACGCCCGTCAACATAAGTCCTAATACAGATACACACTGGGGGTACCTTGTAATGGAATGCAACCTACCCTCTCATGTGCTATCACAGTTACAAGGCGAATGTACACACTGACCTTTAGGGCTCTTTCACACCTGCGGACCGGATGTCCGCTTTTTCATCCATCCGTTTACGGATGAAAATGGGACATACATTGATCCCTATGAGCAGGGATGGACTGGCCATAGGGACTACAGGGAGTTTCCCGGTGGGCCGATGACTCAGTGGGCCGTTTTTTAAAATGCTAAAAAGATGCTGCTTGAAGGACTTTTTCTAACGTCCCAGTGTGAAAGCACCCAGGCTTTCACACTGGGACTGCAGCGGAAGCGTTTTTTCAGTCGCTTTACAGGTGCTATTTTTAGCCCAAAAGCACCTAAAAAACACCTCAGTGTAAAAAGGGGTCCTACACTCACCCCCTCTCTTTTACACTCACTCTCTTTTTCTTACACTCACCCCCCTCTCTCACCTACCCCCTCTCACCCCCTTTCCCTCAACCCTCCCTCTCTCTCAACATTTTATTGAATTAAAGTGGGCCGGTCTGGATGAAGTCCAGGGCCAAATTTTTGTCCCAGTCCAGCCCTGCCTATGAGTTTGCGGGTGTCAGCGGATTAAGATCCGCCGACACCCGATCTCATCTGGGTCCGCAATCCTCCGATTCTGCAGGAGGAGGAAAACCCTATTTTTTCATCCGTCATCGGATCGGGTGAACACAGGCAGATGGTCCGTGTTCATCCGATCCCCCCCCCCCCCATAGGGGAGAGCGGAGTTCTGACGGGGCGGTCCCTGCACAGTGTGTGGGGACCGCCCTGTCAGAACTCCACTCTCCCCTATGGGGGGATCGGATGAACACGGACTAAGCGGAGGTTCACGGGACGGATCATCAGGGATCCGTCCCGTGTGAAAGAGACCTTGTGCTAAGAGCAAGAGGCTATGTGCAGTGTTTTTTTTTTTTTTTTGCACTGGATAAATACCAGTCACCGCAAGGTCACCTAAAAAAACTAAGGGCCAGATTCACAGAAGAAATACGCCGGAGTATCTACTGAATTTCAATTTTTTTTTTTGCGTAAGACGTCTGGGAATACGAAAGTACGTTACGCACGTCGGCGTTCAAAAAAATGACATCACTTCGCGCAAAGCACGGCGGGAATTTCAAAACGGAGCATGCGCAGTACGTCCGGCGCGGGAGCGCGCCTAATTTAAATGGTACACGCCCCATTTGAATTAGGCAGGCTTGCGCCGGAAGGCTTTACGTTACGCGGCCGTAAGTTTACACGCAAGTGCTTGGTGAATCAGGCACTTGCGCTGCAAACTTGCCGCGGTGTAACGTAAAGATGATACGTTACGCTGCCGCAAGTGTACTTGAATCTGGCCCTAATAATTCTATGCCACCGTTCACACTGCATGCTATCATAGGCGTGCGCACAGGGTGTGCCTGGGCATACCCTAATCACCCTGGGCGATGCAGATTTCCCCTGCTGAACGCCCCTGCCCCCGTGGCAGCTGAGGCTACAGAGAAAGGGACTGGGGAATCTCTTTTCTCAGTCCCTTTTGCTGCCATTTCACCAAAACTCCCCAATGGGGCTCCTAACAAATTGTAATTTTTTTTTTTTAAGTTATAAAAAAAAAAAATAATAATAATAATAAAAACGACTGACACCAATCTCATTCCTACTGACAACATCCACTGCTCTACTGCGCATGTGTGTTTGAGCTTTTGGGTGCACATCCTGATGCAATAGGCTGCGCACACCTATGCATGCTATATTTTTCCAGTGCACCGCATGACACCGCAATATAGTGCAATGCGATGATAGCACACAGCTCACTGGAGGGAACAAATGACAGCCGCCAGCGCACCATGCATGTAGCATGCAGGCAGTGTGAAGCAACCTAAAAAACTGCATGTTAATGTGAATGCATTTTCTATACATTGTGATGTGAATGAGCCCCTACCTAAAACTGTGCTAAACATTCCCACAATAGAGGTGCTGAATAAAGCCCATGCCCCTCTGCAGGTAAATGACTACTTAAGCTCCACCCTCCTCATTACTATTGCACACTCTATATGCTCATCCCTCCCTGAAGAACATAGCTCCACCCCTCTCATTACTATTGCACACCCTATATGCCCATCCCTCCCTGAAGAACATAGCTCCACCCCTCTCATTACTATTGCACACTCTATATGCTCATCCCTCCCTGAAGAACATAGCTCCACCCCTCTCATTACTATTGCACACTCTATATGCCCATCCCTCCCTGAAGAACATAGCTCCACCCCTCTCATTACTATTGCACACTCTATATGCCCATCCCTCCCTGAAGAACATAGCTCCACCCCTTTGTAATATAAAGCAGGTGACTCCTCTCTTGACCACACCTATGTGACCAGATTAGTTGCATACAAGGTGATCAGAACTTGGCCTTTAGCAGTGATCAGGCTTATCTTGGCTTTTGGTCTGTAAAGAGACTTCTTTAGAACAATGCTTTCAAGAAGGACCAGGAAGCAAGCGGGCCGAGCGAAGGGCAGCGGAGATTCCGGGTTGGGAATGGTGGACGCCCTGCAAGAGCAGAAGAATGAGAAGATCCGCCTCTTCATGTTGGATTTTGTTCAGCAAAGTGAGTCTGATGAACCAATTACATTTGAAGTGGTAATGCTCAGCAAACTGTGGTAGGAGTGATGAAGCCCCATTGAAAAAACATTAAAGTGCAACTCCCCCTTCCCTCCCCTCCTATCCTGGTTTGGGCCCCATAGAAGTTGTAGGGTATGCATTGGCTATAGTTATGGCTCTGGTCACATCTATTCCATGCTGGGGCAAGGTGATCCAGGGCAAGGTGATCCAGTGCAAGGATGCCAAACTGAACCCCCCCCCCCCCCCCTATTCTGGTTTGGGCCCCATAGAAGTTGTAGGGTATGCATTGGCTATAGTTATGGCTCTGGTCACATCTATGCCATGCTGGGGCAAGGTGATCCAGTGCAAGGATGCCAAACTGAACCCCCCCCCCTATTCTGGTTTGGGCCCCATAGAAGTTGTAGGGTATGCATTGGCTATAGTTATGGCTCTGGTCACATCTATGCCATGCTGGAGAAAGGTGATCCAGTGCAAGGATGCCAAACTGAACCCCCCCCCCCTATTCTGGTTTGGGCCCCATAGAAGTTGTAGGGTATGCATTGGCTATAGTTATGGCTCTGGTCACATCTATTAAATGCTGGGGCAAGGTGATCCAGTGCAAGGATGCCAAACTGAACCCCCCTAGTTTACAGTGATCTCACTTTCAGACTTGTATAAGAAGCAACTGGCACAGGGCACCCCCTCATCCCTGCAATGGACCATTGTGCCCATGGCAGCTGCCCCTCCTGCATTTATGCATATTGTACATTGGTCACATCTACAGGTGATTGAGCGCCACAGCAAAACCAATAAGAAGGGCGGGGATCCCCCCCCCCCTTCTCTCCAATCTCCATTGTACAAAATTAGTACTTGACTTTGCTGCTTTGCGGCCCCATCATGTTTGCATCTTTAGTTATAGCCTTGATTACATTCAGAACTTTAACTAAATGCAAATGGGCCCTTATAGCAAAACCATTAGACAACCCAACCCCCCTTTCTCTCTCCTCTTCCTTTTTGGTTGTACAAAATGTCTATCATGGCAACTGAACAGAAGTATATAAAAAAAAATGTTTTAAGAGATTTATTTATTTTTTGTTACCTATGTAAATACAGTTGTGGCTTCTGGGCCCCATAGCGTTTGCATGGTCTGCTATGACTATATTTTTGACCTTTGGTCACATTTATGCCCCATACCAAATGCATTACAGGCAGGGGTGTATTTAGGTTTTGTGCTGCCCTAGGCCTGGTGAAAATTGCACACCCCCTACTTTATATATGACGCACCCCTTCCTTTTTAAGACTCGTCCTGTCATTTTCATGGGATGAGCACAGGGTGGCATGAGCACAGGGGGACAGGGTGGCATGGGGACAGGGTGGCATGAGCACAGGGGCACAGGGTGGCATGAGCACAGGGGCACAGGGTGGATGAGCACAGGGGGACAGGGTGGGATGAGTACAGGGGGACGGAGCATCTTTTAATTTGGGGGGAGAGGGTGGTATGGGGATATGTGCTGGGGAGTGATTTGAGAGGGAAGATATGTGCTAGTGGGGGGGGGGGGGGGGGGAATCGGACCCCCCCACTAGCACATATCTTTCCTCTCATCATCTTTCCTTTTCGCCGCCCCCCGCAAAGTGCCGCCCTAGGCCTGGGCCTTGTCGGCCTAGGCCATAATACATCTCTGATTACGGGTGGGGGGAGATAATGTGGGCTTTGGCATGTGTACTGTACATCTCTGTCCAGCAGATTTATGGGGGGGAAGTAAAAAAATGTGGCTCCAGTGCCTGTCTTTAAACACCCCCCCCCCCATCAAGTGTAAAGATCTTGTAATTGGGTCATCATGACCAGGCTCTGGTGTATTGAATTCTCCACCTGGTTCCTCTGGTAAGGGCTTGTTCACAACAGGTGCTGATCTGCAAGAGCTCACCCCCCTTTTCTTTCCTTTTTTTTTGTTAGAAAAAGATCGCATTAAGGAGGTGAAAAAGGAGCTGGAGGTCCTCAGCGCGATCCCAGATCAGCTCCTGGAGGTGGAGCTCCTGAAGATGCCGCTGTCCATCCGGCAGATGAAGGTTGGAGACTATAACAGTGAGTCAAGTTTCGGCAAAGACTATTAAAGGGGAAAGTGTCCCATTTTATTCTACTTTTATCCGCCCCATTGTTTTGTAAATCGACGCCCAAAAACCCAACACATTTTAAGCTGGCCAAAAAAAGAAACCTAGGTTATAACCCTCTCTTACTCTATCCAATTTTTTTTTGCCTATAGTTCTACTTTAACTTTTTAAAGTTCCACTTTAAGGCTGGATTCACATCTATGCTTTTTTTTTTTTTTTTTCGTGCATTTTGCAGATTTGCACTACAGAACGTGTTCCATAAGAAAACCATGGTAAATGGACTGTAGTACAAATCTGAAAAATGAACAGATGTGAATCCAGCCTACAACTAGAACAATCTCCCCCCATGTGACCAGACCCTAAAGCGGAGGTACACCGACCATTCCTTTTTTTTTTTCTTTTTTTCCACTCCTTGATTTGGGTTCTGCTACACAGGGGGGGACTGCACAAGGACTGATACCAGATCAAATTCAGACACTTTGTGCAAATATATACAGATTAATGTTTGTTTTATGATCTACTTCAATGACCGAATGTCAAATGCACCTCCAGACATTGTCACCAATTCTTCATTCCAGAGCTGATGGGAGGAAACAAAGTGGAGGAGGCTGCACTGACGAAGGTGAGGCCTGCTGGTTGTGCTGAGAGCCATACATGGCGGCTTGGTGCTTTGTAGGTAAAATGTGTTGAACTGCTTTTTATTGCAGATGGATAATCTGGATGTAGAACATTGTGAAGCCAAACTTGTAAGAAAGAACAGCAAGAGAGGTAAGGGCAAGGTTTAAAGCGGAGGTCCACCCGAATTATTATTATTATTATATATATATATATATATATATATATATATATATATATATATATATATATATATATATATATATATATAAATATAATTTTTTTTTTTTTTTTTTTTTTTTTAAGCCAGCAGTTAAAAATACAGCAGCTGCTGACTTTTACTAAATTGACACTTGCCTGTCCAGGGTGCAAGCAATCGCTCGTCTCTCTGCTGCCCCCGCTGCCATCCTTGGTGAGGGAATCAGGAAGTGAAGCGTTGTGGCTTCACTGCCCAGTTCCCTACTGCGCGTACACAAACTGCTCGGCGCGCCCTCACTGGTCCCCCGCTGTCTCCTGGGACCAGTGTGTTTCCCAGAAGATGGGGGGGAAGACACCAAGGAGATATCTGAATGATGCCTGCAGGCTGTCTTTCAATATACTTTGAGGATAAGATCTTAGGGGGAATGTGGACCACCAATAAATGAAATTGAGGTTCTTGCCCAAACCTGTACATTTTTAAACACCCTAAAGTTTTTTTTTTTTTTGGTTGAAGTGGGTTAAGCCATCAAAAGCACTTTGCATTGACAAGTTATATTTGGGATTTGACAGGTGTTTTTTTTTTTTTTTTGTAGTTAAGGTGACAACCACTACAGAATATCACGATCCCATTGGCTCTAAAGGGATGTCCACCATCCAGAAGAGTAGGACTGTCCAGAAGGTGCGTCTGTCAAATGGGTAGAAAGAATATTCAATCTAAATATGATAGAACTACACAAAGATAATGTAGACCTTTTGCTGTCTTGACTTTATTTATTTTTTCCTTCCTTCCAGGTCGCCAAAAGTAAATCTTGTCTTGAGAATTCCAAGCGGCCCACCATGTTAAGGTATGGAGACCCTCTAAATGAAGAAACTTGATTCACTGAAATCTGCAACTTCTCTGTGCACTCCCTGCCCCCCCTACCTCTGTCCGCTTCTGTTTTTACTCCAAAGGTAGGTGAGTGGGGAAGGTGCAGAGAACGGTGGGAACTAGAGCCAGCAGAGATGGATGGGGCCTGCAAAACCAGCGGTGGTCAGTGCTGAGGAACTGGGACTCAGGGCAGATTCGCCCTATAGGCTCACTATGCAAGCCGCTTAGGGCCCCCCAAATTACTAGAGGCCCCTCCTGGTGAGAAGTCATTTTCAGCCCCTCACCCCGCTTCTCAACTCGCTGGCTGCATGGGAGAAGAGGTAAGAAGCCAGCACCCCCCGCTTATCACTTTAATGTAGGATGTAATTTCCGACAGCAGAACACCCCCTCCCCCCGCTTCATGTGACATGTTGTTGTCGGCAGCGCCCACCCCCACTTCTCAACTTTAATGTGACATGTCATTTTGCTTGGGGCCCCAGGGAGGTCAGGATCGGCACTGCTGGAACTACAGCCTTTCTTGTAAGAGAACTGGGTGGGTGGGCACTGCGGTTTTGCTATATGGGTATATATTTATTAGGTTGGTCTTCAAAGTGAGCCTTTAAACAAATTACCGAGCATCTATTCTGCAGCCCCTGTAGTTGTGTATCTCCAAAAGGGTGGAAAGCGCTTTACAATGCAAGAGGGCCCTGCTCATGATCTAATGCAGGGGTCTCCAAACTGCGGCCCTGGGGCCGGATGTGGCCCTTTGCTTGCCTTAATGTGGCCCTTGGGGCATTATTCCATCCAATTTAAATGGGGCATACTTCTTGTTGCTGACACCAATGGGGCACTATTCCTCCAACTGACACCATCAATTATTTCCATTAACACCAACGATGGGGCACTAGTCCTCCCACTGTCACCAAAGATATGGAATTATTTACTCCCACTGGACATTTTATACTCCCAATGACCCTAGTCCGGCCCCCCTAAAGTCTGAAGGACAATAAACTGGCCCTTTGTTTGAAAAGTTTGGAGACCCCTGATCTAATGTAATAACTGTGAGGGATGAGCTGATAAAATAATTAAAGTTGAGTTGTTGGAGGTGCGATTGGCTTCCCTGAAGAGACAAATTTTCAGGAATTGCCTAAAGGTGTCCAGACAGATTAAGGTAGGGAGTTCCAGCAGATAGGAGAGGCTCCGCAAAAGTCCTGGAGAATAGCATTGGAGGAAACAAGGGAGTTGGAGAGCAGGAGGTCATGGGAGGAGCAGAGGGTGATATTTGGAGACAAGATTGGTGATGTAGTTGAATGCAGAGTTGTGGATGGCTTTGCATGATGATGGTATTATGAATTTAATTTGGCAATCGCAAGCCAGTGGAGGGACTGGCAGAGAAGGGTGGCACACTGAGCGGTTGGTGAGGTAGGAGTTTGGCAAATGTGAAAATTCTGATTAAATACAAACACATTTTTGCACTGTGTTGCAGTAATCTCACTAAATTTAGGGTCCAAGATATCACAAGCCCAGTGATATCTCCTTCTAGGCTATGTCTGGGGTATATTCTATTTTATATTTTTAGTTAAAAAAAAAAATTGTTTCGATTTCTTTTTTTTTTTTTTTTTTGTATTCGAATTGTTTTTATTATATTTAGATTTAAAAAAAAATTCTGATGAATGTGGGCTTAAATTGTGGGTGGGGGCTGCAAAATTGTGATTCTATTCTGTGTGGATTTTTAATTTTTTGGACTTGTGATGGCCATTTTTACTTCGTTTTAGATCCATATCTGCCACCCCCCTCGGTAAAACGCCCAGGAAGCTTTTGTCGTCTACTTCAATCTGTCGGACGGAATCTCAATTGCCCAGGTACCAAGCTTGGCCGATGTAGGGTGAAGGGTAAAAAAAGATGGAAAATGGTTCTAATGATTCACCATTATAAGTTGGGTCTGCCTGTCCGTTTATTGGGTGGACCCTCCAGTATCCTCTATGGTGTGGCGAATGTAAATGGACGTGTCAGTTTACACCTGCTAACATCGGATCCTATCTGCTAAGACGTACAGATGGAGATCTTACCCCCCCCCAAATCCATCCATCCATCTAGTGGATCGGATGGCAGTCGCGTGTAAACAAGCGGTCTGTTTACATCCAACTGCCCATAGAGGACAGTGGGCTGTGTCCAGTCTCCATACGTGGAGCGGACAGACTAGTCCTTTGCTTGCTCAGTGGACAGATTCCCCACTGAGCAATTGGGACTCCTGGCAGAGTCTGCCCCATGTGGAAATGGCCTTAAGCATGTTCTACTTTTTACAAAAAATTCACTTTTTATAAAAAAAAAAATGTATTCAACTATGGGGCTGGTGGAAGTAACCAATGGATTACAAGTGCAGTCATTTCCATTTGATATCCAAGACCTTTCACATTGAGGCGTGGAGCCGCGATGATGGTATAGCCGCGCTATTTGTAGCGCCGCTATACCATCATATTTACCGTGATATTCGGTCGCTAGCGGTGAGGTTTTAACCCCCGCTAGCGGCCGAAAAAGGGTTAATACCGCCCAGGTTGCTGCTGTGTTACCGTGGTTTCCCATTGATTTCAATGGGAAGGCGCGGTATAGGAGCGGTGAAAATGTCAGCTGTTGATTGATTTTGCTGTATAGTTTTTAACCCAGGGCTCGACAAATTTCGGGCACCAGGTCGCCAGTTTTTTTTTGTGAGCTGGCGCCATCTGGTGGTGAGCCATTGGTATTGCAAGTTACTACCACCAGATGAGTAAGCTGGCACCATCTGATGGTGGCAGTTGGTATTACAAGTTAAGCATTACAAGTTAAACAGCAATTCTAATGTGATTTTTTTTTTTCACTGCCATCTTCTTCCCTCTAATTAGAACCCCCAAACATTATATATTTTTTATCCTAACAAGAGAATAAAATGGCGATTGTTGCAATACTTTCTGTCATGCTGTATTTGCGCAGCGGTCTTACAAGCGCACTTTTTTGGGAAAAAATTACACTTTTTTTTAATAAAAAAATAAGACAACAGTAAAGTTATCCCCATATTTTTTTTTTTTTTTTTTTTTTATATTATGAAAGATAATGTTACGACGAGTAAATTCATACCCAACATGTCACGCTTCAAAATTGCGTCCGCTCGTGGAATGCCGACAAACATTTACCCTTTAAAATCATAGTCTACGTTTAAAAAAATCTACAGGTTTTGAGTTAGAAGAGGTCTAGGGCTAGAATTATTGCTCTCGCTCTACCAATCGCGGTGATACCTCACGTGTGGTTTGAACACCGTTTACATATGTGGGCGCTACTCGCGTATGTGTTCGCTTCTGCGCGCAAGCTCGTCGGGACGGGGAGCGTTTTCTGGCTCCTAACTTTTTTAGCTGGCTCCTAGATTCCAAGCAAATTTGTCAACCCCTGTTTTAACCAATAAAGAAATCGTTTGAGTGCGGCCATCGAGATTGTATATTTCCTATAGCAAAGAATTCAATCTTGGCACACCATATAACTACATAAGTCATACATCCAGGATGGCAATACGTATATTGGAAAGAACAAAACAAGAGGGAGGGCGCACCGACCTAGTGCATTTATCATAAGATTTTTATTTTAATAAAAACAAGTAATTTATACTCGCAAACGAGGGTTAAGATACAGCTTAATCAATTGGTCAGACCAGTCCTCTTGGTCCCTGCCAGCAAGATTTGATGATACCGAGGATTCAATGGTAGCCTTTAAGCGTCAGAACGGCTAACGTTTCTGGGGCGCACCCCTTTCCTCAGAGCCTACGTATATTGGCAACCTGAAGAGTCATATCAACTTCAGATTATACATGTGAGTCATTGCCCGTACTAGGGTGCGCCCCCCATAGCCAGCCCAAATCAATTTGCATTATATTGTAGAGAAAAAGTAGAAAATGGAATGGAGTTTGAAGGACAACCTGTCCTAAGAAATCAACATAACATTGAAAACTAGAGGAGACAGACTAGATGAGACAGAAGGTATCATAGAAGAAAAGTATTGGGTTATAGAGTGATAAGGGCGACGGACAGGGTGAGTTGGGGGGGGGGGGGGGTTAAGGAAGGGATGGAACAGATTTCAGCACGGCATCCCAGAATACAGGGTTGATCGAGGAGACTGCCTGAGTGACACTTCCAGAGCACCAAAGTACTCAACAGTGTCAATGTCCAGATACCGCATATTCAGTCTGCAGGGTCTCCAAGGAGGGCTCTACCTTTGTCAGAGAAAATAAACATGTTCCAGAGTGACCAGGTCTTGGGGTAACGTTCCTGTTGGTGGCGTGCTGAAAGAATGAAGTCTTCCTGCTTGTTTATTTCCCCTATTTGAAGCCTTTGTATTGACTTTTATACACATTGAAATATGGCACTTGATCCGTGAGACTATCTGTAATTGTGTTTTTTTGCAATTTTTGGCACTTGGTTTTTAGCGTTGGATGGAGGTAAGTGTTGGACGAACAGTCATCCTCCTGGGAAGTAGCACAACACTTTTTAAATATTTAATGAATGACATTAGTCAAACCGAGTTTAGATAAAGAGCTAGCAGGTAGAAGTACTTGCACGTTCTATAGGAGGGGGATGTAGTCTTTTTGGTTCATGCTACACTCATATTTAGTTGTTGGAAAGGCAGACTTTTCTTCTTTTTAAAATGTCCTTGTCTGTATCAGATGCACCAGATCATCGCGAAACAGGGCGAAATCTTCACTGACTGACCACCAGTTCCTGGATGGTATCCCGCTTCTTCATATACCACTAGTAGATGGCCAGGTAACTGCTGCAGATGTTCCCTTAAACTTTTTTTGCCTTCATGCTTGCTGCTCTGTATTTTTATTTTATAATAGATGCGTTTTTTGTAGGTCCCACCTCCTATCTTTGTATTGGCTTACCCGTTAGACAAGATCTTTAAAAAAAAAAGAAATCCGTTGGCCATCTAGAATGTATTTATTGGCTGTAGGAGCTGCGGTGGCTCAACGCAATTGGCACTGCGCTGACAAGCCATTCACCTCTGCAGCTAGGGGTTCGGATCCTGGTCCCGGCTGCATGTGAATTGAGTTTGGTGGTCTCAGCCCGGCTCCCGGTGGGTGTGCTATGCGAGGTAAGCCTGCGCTTAGTACGCCCCTCCCACAAAAACCACCACACTTACACGCACTCGAAATTGGGTTAACATGCACGCACTTTGACCACGCGGTCTCTAAAAAGAGAGGCAAAGGACTAACGGGGCTGGTTGAGCGGGCAAGATCCTCTCACTCCCTTATAGGGAGTCCCTCTGCCCCGTTGGGCTTCAAAGCGGAGCAGGTAGGGCGGGCTGTGTGGGAGGACCCCCTCACGCACCCACCATTGCCACCCGGGGCATGGAGAAAGGTGGCAGATTGCCTCTGGGGGAGGCCTGCCTACTCCCAACTCCTGCAGTCCGGAAAAAATACACTTAAAAATTAAAATACACTTAAAAAATAAAAAAAATATAATGCATTGGCTTTGTTTTTTAGGTATTGGATCGGGGGGGGTCTGTCTCCAGAGTAATGGGAGGGTACGGAGTTCAAGAGTTATAAATGAGGTGCACATGTGGAGCCACCGTAGATTGTCTGTCTGGTAGGGCCCACTTGGCTATTGGGAAGAGTATTGGCATGGTATAGGAAACCACTGAACAGGTGGATGTGAGCATTGGCTCAGCATGTCCCTCCAAAATGCATGTTACAAAGTGCATTGACGCAGGGACCTGAGTTTACTGGAGAACAGTTGCAATGCAAGTGGTGTACGTTCATCTCTTGAGTGGAGGCCTGCCTTAAGGTTGAGTTGTGGCAACCTCGGCCTTGTCCCAGGGCACTGATGACCTAAGACACAGGTACTGTGTAGTGACCTGTAAAAGTGCTTAAAGTGGGAGTTCACCCAATTTTTTTTTTTTTTTTTTTTTCCCCTTAGCTTCATGCTCGTTCGGTCTAGGGGAATCGGCTATTTGTTTTAAAATATGAGCTGTACTTACCGTTTTCGAGATGCATCTTCTCCGTCGCCTTCCGGGTATGGGTCTTCGGGAGCGGGCGTTCCTTCTTGATTGACAGTCTTCCGAGAGGCTTCTGACGGTCGCATCCATCGCGTCAATCGTAGCCGAAAGAAGCCGAACGTCGGTGCGGCTCTATACTGCGCCTGCGCACCGACGTTCGGCTTCTTTCGGAAAATCGTGACGCGATGGATGCGACCGTCGGAAGCCTCTCGGTAGACTGTCAATCAAGAAGGAACGCCCAGTCCCGCAGCCCATACCCGGAAGCGGCGGAGAAGATGCATCTTGTAAACGGTAAGTACGGATCATATTTTAAAACAACTAGCCGATTCCCCTAGACAAAACGAGCATGAAGCTAAGGGGAAAATGTGTTCTCTATGGGTAAACCTCCACTTTAACCAAGCCAGAACCCACATGGGCTAGGCCCCATGTGACCCTTGCTTGGCACCCAACTAAGAGGTAAACTTGGAGGACTTGACAAACCACTTGGCTACTCCTGCTGGCCAGCCTACAGTCATGGCACCAACTAGAACCTAGGCAAGGACTAAAAGAAGCTGCATACTTGGTGGCAACATCAGCTGCTGAAAATGCAAAACTTGAGGGTTTATGATCACCTTAAAGGGGAGGTTCACCCTAAAAACGACTTTCTATTCCATTGGCCCCCCACATTACAATTATGCCTATTATGTTTTTTTTTATGCTGTACATACCTTGGTACAGCTATTTCACCCGTGGGTTCCGGGGTTGCGAGTCCCGCGGGAGTGGGCGTTCCTAACATGCTGGTGATAGACGTGATGACCAAAAACTAGCTCCCCCCCTGTCGGGTAAGCTGCAGTGCGCAGTATAGCACCGACTCGCCGTTCAGCTCCTTTCGCCAATCGTGACGCAGCTTACGCGACGGGGGGAGCTCGTTTTTTGTCATCACGTCAATCACTAGCATGTTAGGAACGCCCACTCCCGCGGGACTCGCAACCCACGGGTGAATTGGCTGTACTAAGGTATGTACAGCATAAAAAAAAAAATAGGCATTATTGTAATGTGGGGGGCCAATGTAATAATAAAAAGTCGTTTTTAGGGTGAACCTCCCCTTTAAGTGACTGGGCATTACAATTGGCTAAAGGGTCACCTGACATTTCATGTTTCTGTAGATCTTTGCATGATGGGGGAACATATTAATTTTTTATTTATTTTTTTAGACACTGTCTTCAGCCAATGATGATCTGGAGTGCGTGGATGTGGAGCTGCTGAGACCGGACACTGTACAACACATTCACACTCTTGTAGTAAGCCTTACCACCTATGTAAATGTACACTATCGGCAGTGTTGTAATGTGCTATTTGCCTTTGTCTAGAAGTTTGATAAAGTCTGTTTTTCTGAACAGTTGGCACTGGTTCAAACCATGTTGTTGAGCTGTTTGCATACCACTGCATAGGTATGATGTGAACGGATCATATGGGAAAACTGGTGTATGGGGTCAACAGGGCACATAGAAAACAAATGCAGCGGAATGGGCATGGTGTAAACATACCTAATAATATAAATATTATTTTTATTACTATAATATTTTATTAATTATTAAATTTTAATAATTTATTTTTTATTTCCCCATTTCAGGGTCGGCTAACCAATTTGTGCACCAAAGCATACACACAGCAGCATGGATCCAGCCCAGTGACCTGAGCCATGACCACATGGAAGAATATTCTACTTGCTATGAAAATGTTTCTTCTGACCAGTGTCTTGTCTAATATTTTAATTTTTTTGTATGTTGATTATTTACAATAAATTATGAATAAATGTGTTTTGTCTTATCTACAGACGTGTCGGTAGTATTGTCAGAACGGGTATTCCTCATAGGTGGGCACACCCTAATTGCAGGCAGGTGATGGGTTGACTGTTACTAATAAGGATATCAATCACTTGCTGTGTTCATTCACCACTGAACCATAGTAAACAGTTTCCCGTTTCTTCACAATCTGAAGAAGAGTAAGCTGCATCGGTACAGGGCCCTTCCCATTCACCAGTGCAGATGAGGCTGCAGAGAAATGGACTGGGGAATCTGTCAGTCCCCTTTCCCGGTCTCAAAAGTGAGACATCGGGTGTCAGTTTAGACCCCCTGGCATTTTACCAAAGGGTGCCTATTATAATTAAAAAAAAAAAAACGCACGGGTCTCAAACCAGTGCCCCCCCCCAGCTGTTGCGGAACATCAAGTCCCATCATGCCTCTGCCTGAGGGGTGTCATGCTTGGAACTGTCAGCCTTGCAATGCCTCATGGGACTTGTAGTTTCGCGAGGGCTGCCAGTTTGAGACCCCTGCCCTAACGCAATAGGCTGCGCACACCTATGGTAGTGCTTGTGTAATTGTAGAGTTGTACTCCAGGTAGGATTAAAAGCCATCAATACTTGCGTTTTTTTTTTTTTAATCTGGCATTCTAACCTGCCTTACTTTTATTTCTCCAAGATTCCCCGAGTCCGCCAGGTTAAATGCCCAGTATCTTCCTTTTTTGTATTACAGGCGGCAGGGCCATGATGCCCTTTCATGCCATGTTCTCGAAGCCCCATCACACTTCTTTCATAGTGTGAACCTTTTTACGTTGTGCTGATTTCACTTCAACCCTACACTCTGTTTTTGTTTTTTAGAAGGCTGTCCCAGCCCATTGAAGAGGATGCCCAAAATCACATGACTTTCCAAACCATATTGAACCCACAAATATATACATAAAAAGGTTTTAAATCCTTTTTTAAATTATATTTTAGACTTTACAAACATGGTGTACTTGCTCTGTGCAATGGAATTGTAAAGAGCAACCTTAAACCTCCTTGGTGTGGCACACCTGCATGCTCGATTCTGAGCTGTGCTGGCTGTGTCCATTCACAAACAGCAAGGCTTGTCCCTACCCCAGGATGTTACCGACAGCAGGGGGAACACAATGGCTAAGCCTGTTACCAGAAATTGAAGAGCACAGTTGTACAGCACATGCGCCGTAGACATTGGTACCTGTCTTTTGGAAATGTCTCTTAAACCATGTAGGTTTAGGAGAGATTTGTTGCACCTACAGGTAAGCCTTAATCTAGGCTTACCTGTAGGTAAAAGTGGTCTGTAAAGGTTTACAACCACTTTAAGCTTCTTCCACTGGAGGAAATTAGGATAGAGAGAGATCTGAGCCAGAATATAACTGGGCAATTTAAAGTAGAGCCCCACCCAATTTTTGAAGTTGGCACCCCTGTGTTGCTGATCACATTGCCATTAATCATTGGAATTTTTTTTTTTCATTGCCCATTAGTCAGGTGCACTTCTGCTGTACATCTGACTGCCTGTTTAACTCCAGGGATTGATGACACTTATCTCAGGAGCTAATGGGCAGCCTCCAATAGGAGTGTACTGCACGAGATTGGGAGGTACATGCTGGGGCACCATCCCAGAAGGTGCTATGAGCGAGCTTCACCTGCCCACACTAAAGATGGAAGTGAGGCAGTGACTAAGTAATTGCAGATTGAGAGAGCAGAGCCCAATCATGAAAGACTCAAAGGAGGAAGAGATTACCAGCAGAGGACATCATGAATACTGCCACTATCTGTAGACAGGCTCTGGGTCCAAGATGGGGAAACTTCTGGAAGAAGCGGAAAGTCTCCCCATCCTGGACCCGGAGACTGGCTGGAAAAAGCACACTATATTTAATGTTGTGGGCTCTCAGTGCTGCTTTGACCTGGTCGAAGGACTTGCGTTGCCTCCGAGTCTCGACAGAGTAGTCCGGGAATATCATCAGTTTGGCGTTTTAATAGCAGAGTTCACCCAACAGCCTGGAAGCGCGGAGGACCTCATCCATGTCCTGGAAATTCAGCAAGCGAAGAATGAAGGTCATCAGAGGGGCCTGGCTTTGGCAGGACCCATTATGCCCTCTCTGCAGTGTAATGGGGGAGAGAAGCGTGCTGCAGGGAGGAGGGAGCGAAGCATGGCTTCAACAAAGGCCGTCGGATCTCCCCCCTCAGCCAGGCCAATGATACGGAGGTTATTCCTCCTATTCCTGTTTTCGGCATCCTCCGCCCTGAACTCCAGGGCCTTCACTTTAGTATGGAGTGTGCGGAGGGACCCCGAGTGTTCCATAGATTCGTCCTCCACCAGCCCGATGCGTTGCTCCGTCACTCTGGAGCGGAGCTTGTCTATGTCCTGTCAGATGAGGCCCACATCCAATTGCACCTCCTCTATCTTGGCCATTAAGGTGGACTGGCACATCGCTATAGCCGCCATCACCTCCAGCAGCCAGGGTGGCCTGGAGTCAGGGGGCTCTGCAGGAGGAGGCTGAGAGGCCATACGTGAGAAGCACGTGGCTCCACGTGTAGGCCGGGAAATGAGGGAGCTTCCTCCAGTATTGGGGGGGAACTTCAGCTTCTTACTCCTACCAGACCGCGTACAGGAGGTCCCCCGCCACATCCAGGTGTCTCTAGGCAGGAGATCAAGAGGCTATGGACCGTGGAAGCGCTTAAGTGCAAGGAAGCCACCAGAGCTCTTGGAGAATGCGACCGCTCACATCATAATCCTGGATACGCCCTGCACTTTAATATTTAGCATACATCGTCATGGCACAGATTTGTGAATTTTTGCTATTGTTTTTTTACTGGGGATCCTGTCAAAATAAGCACTTTTTGTTGCAGTCTGATAATGCAAACTACTGCCGTGCAATTAACATTGTCACTGGGGTTTATTTAATAAAACAGGAGAGTGTAAGATCTTGGGAAGCTGTGCATGGTAGCCAATCAGCATGCTCAATTAAGCTGATACACCTGTCATTAATGGGAAGGACACCACCTTTTTTTTTTTTTTTAACCAAAGGCTCCATGAACACTGGAGCTCATAAACTGATTTTTTTTTTTTTTTTTAAAGCCCATAAAGTTATCCTATGTGTCCATGCACACATGGACGATCATCAGCAGTGGAGTTTATGGGCCGTTTTCTGAACACCCTAAAAAATCGCATTCAGGAGTCGTTTTTACGCCTAGAATATGTTAATCAGCTAGATACGCCTATTCACGAATGTACGCCCGGCCGTCGCAGTATAGATACGCCGTTTACATAAGGCTTTTTCCTGCGTAAAGTTACCCCTGCTATATGAGACGCATCCTATGTTAAGTATGGACGTCAGGTCAGCGTAAAATTTTTCGTCGATTACGTAGTTTGCGTAAGACGTTCGCGAATAGGGCTGGGTGTAATTTACGTTCACGTCGAAAGCATTAGCTTTTTGCGGGTTAATTTGGAGCATGAGCACTGGGACACTTTCACGGACGGCGCATGCGCCATTCGTAAAAAGCATCATTTAAGGGGGGGGTCACGATGATTTTGCATAAAACACGCCCACATCTTACAGATTTGAATTAGACAGGCTTACACCAGCCAATTTACGCTACGCCGCCGCAACTTACGGAGCAAGTGCTTTGTGAATAATGCAGCAGTGGCTCGAGTCTCCAGTGGTAAAACCTGCGCCGATGCCCTAAAGCAAGTAAATGCAATTAGCTGACCTCCAGCTGTTGCAAAACTACAAGTCCCATGAGGCACAGCATGACTGACAGCAACAAGCATGACACCCAGAGGTAGAGGCATGATGGGACTTGTAGTTTTGCAACAGCTGGAGGTCCACTAAAAAACACCTAAACGGGCAGCCTATAGATTGCTGTATATGCAGTTAAATTTTTTGGAACCTGTGGCCCTGTGCTTAGATTTTTCAAAGCTCCAAATCACACGTTCACCACACCGACGTACACATACTGTTTTATTAACCATTCACTTAAAACAAAAAAAAAAACAAAAACAAAAAAACGGCAGAAAAATGTCCAGGTAACATTGTGATCGCCCCCAATCGGAACAAAATAAAATCAACAAGCGTGTTATTGGTACTGGAAATACAGGCCGTGAAATTTTTTATTCTATATGTAGCAGCTCATGTAAGTGCAGCCAAAAAATACACAGCTTCAGGAGGGGGAGAGAGAAAAAAAAAAAAAAAAAAAAAAAAAAAAAAAATTTTTTACATGTATGAAATAAAACAGAAGACATAAAATCTACACAAGGGGCAGGCAGCTTGCAGCGCCCAGCAGCTGCTGAGGAACTCCAGATCTCGTTGAGATTCAGAGTTCAACCTCAGAAGGATTACCTGTTGCCTGACCCAAATCTACACAGACTGGTAAAAAAAAAAAAAAAAATAATAATAATAATCAAGCAGTTGGTATGGAGAGCAGTAATTTAATCTCTTCATTTAAAAAAGGGATTTGGTTTCTTTTCTTTCTTTAGCTACAGAATGGTCGAAACTGCATGTAAGGTGTGTGGTTAGTATTAAATTATACACTCTGTAAATACTATAGAACCATTTTTGTTTTAAGTTACACATACAGCAACAGAGATGTCCCATATTGGAAGGATTGTTTGGGCAAAATTTTCAGCTGGGTTGCAGATAAAAAAAAAAAAAAACAGGCAGAAAGAAGAGAATTCAAAAGGTAATCCTTTTTGTTGTGCAACTTTATAGGGAAAGGTTTACTGATGCGCACACTGTACGCCAGGCCCATGGTGGCTGCTTTCTTCATCTGAACTATCATTGTATGCCTCACGCCTCTGCCCGGTTCCCGTGCCACGGGTGCTGTCAAATTCTTGGAGGTCTACTTCCTCTGCTTCGGAGGCGATTGTTGAAGATTCGGGTCTGGCAGGTAGAAGGTCTTCAAGTTCCTATAGAGAATGACAGCACAAAAATTAGGCCAAGCTATGGGTCAGGTCACTCACTTGTTTAACCACTTGCTTACTGGGCACCTATACCCCCTTCCTGCCCAGGCCAATTTTTCTGTATAGAAAAGACCAAAAATGTTAACGTAACAAAATATGAAAAACAAAAAAACAGGCAATAATCCTCTTTCACTGATAGGCAACGATAGGTGGCATAGAGAGATGCCACTGATAACGATAACTGCCACTGGTTGGCACTGATAAGCAGCACAGACAGCGAAAAAAAAAAAATGGAAACCAGCTTCTGTTTCCTTCCGTGGTCATTGGCCGATCACATAGTAAAGAGCCCACTGTGATTGGCCCTTTACCATGCTCTGTGATTAGACGGGTCACAAGGACTTGGCGATCGTAGAGCGTGCACGTTCAGCGTAAGAAAGAGAGGACGTACATAGACTCCCTCCCAGCAAAGGAAGCCTGGGCTGCAGCCGTCTTTCAGCTATAGTGCAGGCATCAAAAGGTTAAAAATCAAGTAGTAAATTAGCTTTAAAACTGAACCGACTTGTGACGTCACTGGTACGTGCGCTCTGAAGGTCCGGGCATACTGCGCCAGCGCTTTGTGCGATTGGCGAAGAGACTGTGGGGAGCCTGGATGAGCAGAGGTTCAGGCAAGTAAAACGGCCTTTTTAATTTTGCAGTAACCTAAATGAGCATTTAGGCTCCTTTCTGATTGAGCCCCCGACATCACTGTGCCCTCACTGCTGCCTCCTGAGAACATTGTTCACAAAAATTAGCATGAAAACACAGTGCAGGAACACATTCTCATGGAATGAGGATCAGGGAAGTCACCGGCACCTCCATTCCTTCAGATCCCAGTGCGCAGTAGTAGTGAATATCTTCTAAAATGGCACACATGGAGTTACTCCTTGCACCTACAGGTGAGCTTTATTGTAAGCTTACCTATAGGTGCAAGTGAACAAGCGGTGTTTACTACCACTTTAAAGGCAAGGTTCAACTTTTGCAAAAATAAATAAAAATAAAAAAGTGTGCATTTACGATTTTTTGGCATTGAATACTGCAGTACATTGCACCTACGATCAGTGCTTTATATACAAGGCACAGGCTCCATCAATTCTTTCGCCCAGCAACGCATGTATGCTTCTGGGTTTGTTTCTCCAAACAGTTCACAAAGAACTGAGATTTGGTGAACAGAGCTCGATGTTAATGGAACACGGCTAATGCAAGAACTGCAACAGAGGGTCTCAAGATGGAAACCGACAAAAGGAAAAATTTGTGCAACCATACCATTATCATTTTCTGCGATTAAGCCACGAAAGGGAGAAAAATGGAGGCATCGCCAACACTCATTAGATATTCAACAATTACAATGAAAACGACTCACTGTTAGTTTCTCTGGGTTGATCCAGTTGTTTTCTGGGAACTGGACATCAAATTTAATAAACAGATCTCCTTTTTCAAAGGGATTGCGATATTGTGGCATGCCTTCACCTCTGACAACACGTACGGAGCCTGGCCAAGGAAAAAGAGTGTAAAGTTACATAGAGAAACACATAACATACCCCCCAGCTAAAGATCTGGTCATAAGAGGCCAGAGTGATTGTAGAAGCCCTATAACTTTACCAGGCTCGATCACTTTTCCAGGAGGATATTTGACAACAATCTGACGGCTATCAAGGTGCTTGAAAGCGAACTGGAAACCACACAATGCTTCAACCAGACCGATCTTGTGCGTCATATGCAGGTCATTTCCCTCTCGTTGAAAGCTCTGTAAAAAAAAAAAACGTTACATCAAAAAGGAGAATCTCAGGAACCCCTGACTGAAGCAGCCATTAGCCAACAAGCTTGAATCTGCTCGGCTTTGCCGCAAGTGAATTTGTTGCCCTGAAATCAGAACGCCAGCTTCCATCACAGACATATGGGGCAGGCATTTTGCTTAGAGTCCCTTTTAAGGGGCAGTCCTGCAGATATTTGTACAAGTGGATAGCGACGCGCCAAATCGCCTTTTTACATCTTTTGGCAACACCATCTGCCAAAGCCCAACGCTAAGCAAGGGGATCTCTCCTTCACTGCTGCAATGTCATCACTGATGGTGCCATGGCAAGTGATATTTAGACCCCTTTCACACGGGAGGCGTTTTTCAGGTGCTTTAGCGCTAAAATAGCACCTGTAAAGCGCCTGAAAAAAGCCTCAGCTGCAATCCCAGTGTGAAAGACTGAGTGCTTTTACACGGGTGGCGCTGCGCTGGCAGGGCGTAAATTTTTTATATATATATATATATATATATATATATATATATATAAAGTCCTGCAAGCAGCTTCTTTGTAGCGCTTTAGAAGCGGTGTATAAACCGCTCCTAAAGCGCCCCTGCCCATTGAAATCAATGGGTATTGCTGCCAAACCACAGGCAAAGCGCCGCTTTCAACCCTTTTGGCCACTAGCGGGGGTTAAAAGTGCCCCGCTAGCGGCCGAAAAGCGCAGCAAAAGCAACTGTGAAGCGCCGCTAAAAATATCGCCGTTTACCACCGACGCCCCATGCGCTTTCAGTGTGAAAGCACTCTTAGAATCAGAGTAGAAATGCCTGATCTGTAAAGTGATAGCTGGGAGGGGGAAGACATGTAGGGAGACTCATGTGACAGACAGTTCTGGTTGGGAGTGTCCAAGCAAGTTCTCCAATGACCCAAAGAGAATGAGGCATGGCAATGACACACAGTTAAAAAAAAATATAGTTCTAAAAATTATGAAGTCAGGGTATAGACCTACTTGCCCATTAAACCCTTCATGACCAAGAGAGTATTTTACGGCTTTACCATGTGATGCAGTTGTAACTGCCTTTTTAGTTATTGTTTTCAAGTATTTCTAAAGCCTCAAGGTTTTTCACCCAAATGCATTCAAGGTGAAAAATTTGTGCTGCTGCTCCCCTCTGACCCCGATATGATCCAGTTATGTGTACGAGTGCAATGGCTCCAGCTGCTGTCTCTCTCCTGTTTGGACAGATTGATAGGAGCGGGAGCCATTGGCTCCCACTGCTGTCAATCAAATCCCGTGACACAGGGCCAAGTTTTGGCGTCTGTGTTAATAGACGCAGCAACGGGACTCAGGAGCGAGCACGCACAGGTACTTTCCCTGGGGGCACCTGTTGAAGAGGAGGGGCCTGATCACCGACGGGGGACCCCAGAGGACGATCAGGGCTGCTTGCCTGCTCTGTGCAAACCATTGCACAGAGCAGGCAAGCATGGACTTTTTTTTTTTATTTAACTAGAATAAGCGAAGGTTTACAACCACTTTAAGCTAGAGTAGCGTTTTATACCAACGCCAATGTCTGCAAAAAGAGAATGCAGATCTAATTAAGTGTACCCTAATGGAAACCTGGAAGCTGCAAATGGAAACTTCTAAAAAAAGCAAAGTTTCCCAGCTATCAAGCTGACCCAACATCTTCCCATCTTTGCAAGTCATTGATGTGAAAACAAGTAAGCAGTTCCAGGTCAGTGGCTGAGAACATACTGAAATCAGAGGATCAACATGGCAGTTAATGAAAGGTAGTGGTTCTCTACACAAAGCAGGAGTACCCTCTTCCCCCCCCCCCATCTTCAAAGTTATTCAGCCAATCAAAATCCTACAATCCAGTGACATCCTTGCATGTCTTTCCATAACCTAAAGAAAGGATAGGCTGGAGCCTTTTTTTCCGCTTCACAACACAAAACTACCTCCTGTTTATATAAACTTTTTTTAATTTGGTTTAAAGTTAATTGGCCCATTTACACACCTCATTTTCTTTCTCTTGTAGCACCAGCACAATGTCTCCAGGCTCCACTCCCGGGGCCTGGTCTGCCTCTCCAGCGAATGTGATTCTCTGTCCGTGTTTCATGCCTTTGTCCACGTGAACCTCTAGGATTTTCACTTCTTTGATGACTTTTTTGCCTTCACATTTTTTACAGCGATCTTTTTCATTAATTACTTCCCCTGAAAGAAAAACCACACAGGACATTGGCACATAAGTATGACCAAATATTTTACCTTCAATATTTTCTTATTTAAAGAAGAAAAAAAAACGTTCAGAGACTTACAAACAAAAAAAAAAATAAGGGTTTGGAGTAGGTTTAGAACTTTTAACAACTGAATAGTTTAAAGATATGGCAGCAGCTGTTTCAAACATGGCACAGTGTTCTTTACCCACAGATACTACAGGGTCAAATTACACAAAGAGTCTTACCTTCCCCATTGCAGTCAGAACAGACGGACTGCATCTGCTGCACCATCCCTGGAGCCAGCTGTCTGATCATTATACGCACACCTCGGCCTCTGCAGGCTGTACATTTCTGGACTGCTCCACTCTTACCACCTTGTCTAAAAAGGGAACAGAAATACAAAAAGCATTAGAGGAAAGAGCTAAAAACTACACAGATACAAGCAAACCATTAAGGCAAGTTATGGCCCTGGTGTCCAATATACAGTTCTTGCAATTGAAGTTAACCTACTGATATTCCCTCTGAGATTTGACCATGCTGGGGGTGTGGGTTTGTAAACGCCTATTGTTTCTTGTGAATTGATAGCCAATTTCTGGCTAATGGTTTCAAATGTTCTTTTCTAATCTTTAAAATGTACAGTGGCAAAAATAATTTGATACTCTGCAGATTTTGTAAGTTTGTCCACTTACAAAAAAATTAAATAAAGGGTCCATAATTTTTTTATCATGGGTGTGTCTTAAAATGATAGAGACAGAATATAAACCAAAAATCCAGAAGGAACACACGATACAAACGTTATACATTTTAGTTGCAGTTCAGTGAATAAAATAAGTATTTGATCCCCAAGCAAAACATGACTTAGTAGTTGGTGAAGAAACCCTTGTTGGCAATCACAGAGGTCAGATGTTTCTTGTAGTTGGTGATCAGGTTTGCACACATCTCCGGAGGGATTTTGGTCCTCTCTTCTTCACAGATCTTCTCTAAATACCCAAGTTTTCTTGGCCGTCGCTTGGCAACCATCCATACATTTTCTATAGGATTAAGGTCTGGAGACTGGCTAGGCCACTCCACGACCTTTATGTGCTTCTTCTTGAGCCACTCCATTGTCATGCTGGAAGACCCATCTTCAGTCTTGGCGGAGGGAAGAAGGTTCCCACTAAAGATTTTACAATACATGGCTCCGTCCATTGGCACCTCAATGTGGCAAAGTCGGCCTGTACCTTTAGCAGAGAAACAGCTCCAAAGCATAATGTTTCCACCTCCGTGCTTGACTGTAGAGATGGTGTTCTTGGGGTTACAGTCAGTATTTTTCTTTCTCCAAACACGAGTCGAGTTAATGCCAAAGAGCTCATTTTTAGTCTCATCTGTCACCAGCACTTTCTCCCAATCCTTCTCTGATCATTTAGATGTTCATTAGCAAACTTCAGACAGGCCTCTACATGTGCCTTCTTGAGGAGGGGGACCTTGCAGGCGCTGCAGCATTTCAATCCATGGCGGCGTATTGTGTTACCAATTTGTTTGGCGAATGTGGTCCCAACTGCCTTGAGATCACCACAAGCTCCTCCCATGTAGTTCTGGTCTGATCCCTCACTTTTCTCATGACCATCCTCCCCCCATGAGGTAAAATCTTGCATGGAGCTCCAGGGCGAGGGCAATTGAGGGTTATTTTGTATTTCTTCCATTTGCAAAAAATTGCTCAGTCTTGTAGCCCATTCCAGCCTCGTGCAGGTCTACAATCTTGTCCCCGATTGACAGCTCTTTGGTCTTGCCCATGACGGTAAGGTTTGAATGGAAGAAAGATTGTGTGCACAGGTGTTTTTTAATACACAAAGAGTTGTCATTGGGGGCACCTTCTTAAACTGACAGGACTAATCTGTGTACCACATGAGCACATACTGTAACCAGTCTGTGGGAGCCAGAATTATTGTTGGTTGGTAGGGGGGGGATCAAATACTTATTTTACTCACTGAACTGCAATTCAATTTATAACATTTGTATTGTGTGTTTTTTTCTGGATTTTTGGTTGATATTCTGTTTCTATCATTTAAAATACACCTATGATAAATTACAGACCCTTTATTTCTTTGTACGTGGGAAAACTTACACATTCTGCAGGGAATACATTTATTATTTTTTGCCAAAGTTTTCATAAACCATTAAGACAAGCAAAGTGTAAACAGAAGCTACACCTTTGTTAAAACTAAAAGTGCCTAGGATGTACAATAGTGTCATTGATTGTGTCATATTAGCAGCAAGAAATCTGTGGAAAAGTTTAAGATGTCTGCCAATTCAGCACTTAGAGATGGATTATTAATGTAATGAGTACAGAAGGATCTGTAATCGAATTGACATCATTTTGATGTGTACAGCTCAACAAAACTGGAGTCACTTTAAATTTAAAAGGGAAGAATTTAAAGTGGTTGTATATCCCACTTTTTTACTTTTACCTACAAGTACCTATAAATAAAGCTTACCTGTAGGTATAAAGAATATCTCCTAAACCTGTACGGTTTAGGAGATATTCCCCCCGCAATGCGCGCCGATTGCAGCGGTGCATGCGCAGCGGGGATCCTCGGCTAAAGGACCGGCAGCAGTTGGACCTTGCTGAATTTAAGTCTCCCGTGCGCATGCAACCGCTTTAACTTGAAGATCAGATAAGCCATAGGCCTTAAAGGACGTTCATCCAATTTTGTCTACTGCCCAATTCAGCAATAATCAAGTTTAATTTTGGGAAATCTTGTAACCAGAACAGACAGACAATGTCTACTCAGAGCACCGATATCCTTATGGCAAATATACTGCTGCACATCTGCTGATAAAAGGAAGGACGGAAGGCAAAAGAAAAAAAAAAAAAAAAAAAAGAAAGAAAGGACTCATCAGTTGGGCTTGGCCTGTTGCCATCTGATGACCGAATTTAAAGGGGTTGTAAAGGTAAAAGTTTTCACCTTAATGCATTCTATGCTAAAGCGGATGGATTGAAAGCAGCGCAGCCATTGGCTTGCACTGCTGTCAATCACATCCAATGATGCGGCACGCCGAGGCCGATTGATACAGTGAGCGGCTATGGCCGCTCGCTGTATCACGGGAGCGCACCCGCAAGGACTCCACATAATGAGAGGGAGCTTGCATGAATGTGTGGAGTTCTTGTGGGGAGGACCAGAGACAGCCGCCGAGGGACCCCAGAAGATGTGGATCGGGGCCACTCTGTGCAAAACTAGCTGAACTGTGGAAGTACAACATGTTTTGTTAGTTGAAAATAAATAAAATGTATACAACAAAATAAAGCAAGTCAGAAAGGTACACACTCACCCGCTACAGGAACTACACAGCACATTCTTGCTTAGCTGAAGTTTGGTTGTCTTTCCATTGTACAAGTCTTCTAAAGTTACTCTAGAAAAACAAAGAACAGGTTAGTAGATCACAGGAGAATATTGGCTGCAGCCAACCATTACAAAATGTTAAAAAGGGTAAGAGAAGCAAATCTGCACTGGTTCCTATGACCCTCGTTTCATCAACTTGCTGATTGGAGGCCATGGATCACAGCAGTTCACCATTCTATACAGGAAGCAGAGCTGGAAATGTAATGTGCGAACACGGTCACTCCCTTGTTCATAGAACATTTAAAAACGACACCTTGTACAGTGTTTGTACAGCAGAAGGCAACCAATAAATAAGCCTCACAACTAAAAATAAAATAAAAAATAACAAGGCATTTGTGGTGTTAAAGTGGAGGTTCACCCTATAAAAAAATTCTAACAGTACATCCAGCACCGTGCTGAATATAAAATGTCACCGACTTATTTTTTTTTCCCCGTAGATATCGTTTAGGCGTGGAAATCACCGCGGCTTCCGGGTAGGGAATCCCGCGGGAGTGGGCGTTCCTATCGACATGCTAAACGACGTCGCACACAGCACGCCACGACTTCCCGAAGGAAGCTCGGGTCGGCTCTATTCGGCGCCTGCGCACCAGTGCCGAATAGAGCCGAGCTTCTTTCAGGAAGTCGTGACGCGCTGTGTGCGCCGTCGTTTAGCATGCCAATTGATTGGCATGTCAATAGGAACGCCCACTCCCACGGGATTCCCTACCCGGAAGCCACGGTGATTTTCACGCCTAAACGATATCTACGGGGGAAAAAAAAATAAAGGTCAGTGACATTTTATATGCAGCACGGTGCTGGATGTACTGTTAGAAATTTTTTATAGGGTTAACCTCCACTTTAACCGATTGCCGACCGATAACTTCTATATGGCAGCAAGGCGGCTCTTCTGCACTAGATCACACACTATTTATGCGATCTGGCACCTCTAGGTAAAGAAGGGGGGGGGGGGGACGCACACGCGCCGCCTGTGGCCCGGCTGTGCTGCGATTATACACAGCAGATGCTGATCAGCCTGTGAAGCAAAAACAAATTCAATATAAGGACTATCATTACAGGTATTACCCCATACAGTCCAAATACATGTTCTGCACATAGCGTTAAGCATCATTCAGACCACCCGGGATACATCATATGCAAATCTTGATCTTTGCCCGATCATTGGTCAGTAAATCATGTTTTTGCGCTTAGAGGGGTAGGACAGGGCCCAGATTTTGGAGCTAACTGACATTTGAAGAAGGAAGACCCCAAGTTTCTGGGTTTCCAGGGTACGCTGGAAGATGGCTAAAGGTAGATGTACAAATACCCGGTAGCCAGTATTTTAATTCTGCCATCAGTTTGGAAACCAATAAAGACGATTGCTAAAAAACCTTCTCATCCATAACAGCTCAGCAAAATAAAAGGTGTTCAATTTTTTCTGTCACACAAAAAGCACTGGGGGGGGGGTTCTAACTGAAAAGGCAAGGAAGATGGATAGCACAAGACACATCCTATAAAAGATAAAAGGTTTGCTCACTTGAGTGGGTGCATCATGTCCTCTCCTCTCCTCCTACCATTGCGACTTCGGCTCTGTCCACCCATAAACCCAAAGAGGCCCCCGCCAAAGATATGCGAGAAGATGTCATCCATGCCGCTGCCACCTCCACTCCCTTCCCGCAGTCCCTGCTCTCCATATCGGTCGTACAATTCCTTCTTCTCTGGGTTGGACAGGACTTCATAAGCAAAGCTGATCTCTTTAAACTGATATTTTAATAAGGAAAGAAGCATTAAATCACAGGATTTTTATTTATTTTTTTACAAAAAACAAAGAAAGTGTAGCCAAAAAACAAGATGCAATCTTCTTTACACTGCAAGATCCACAACAGAAACCAATAATATCCAGAAACAATATGAAAAAGTCTGCCTTTTACTTTTGAGGAACGTACAGCATATCAAATTTTATTAAACAAATAAAAAATTATCTGTTCAAAGAATAACTCTTACAAAGCTTTTGAATTTTGAATAAATGGGGTAATGTCTAAAGTGATTGTAAAGGCAGAAGGTTTTTTTTATCTTAATGCATTCTATGCATTAAAGGGGTTGTGAAGGTACAATTTTTTTTCTCTAAATATCTTCCTTTACCTTAGTGCAGTCCTCCTTCACTTACCTCATCCTTCCATTTTGCTTTTAAAATGTCCTTATTTCTTCTGAGAAATCCTCACTTCCTGTTCCTCTCTCTGTAACTCCACACAGTAATGCAAGGCTTTTTCCCTGGTGTGGAGTGTCGTGCTCTCTCAATAAGACCCTGCATCTCTCCTTCAGGCTGGAAAGCATGAGATCGGTGAAAAAAAAAAAAAGGTCACCGATCTCATGATCAGTGTTGCTTACTAGCCGCAATCGCGGGTTTGTTTACTTACGGGTACAAGGGCGTGACGTCATCACATCGCGCCCGGGTTTTCGACGGTCATAGAGATGCCTGGTGACCATCTGGTCATCAGTCATCTCTATGCTTCCTGCCTGCGCCAGACGATTATTTCTCCGGGCCCCCGATGGCACGAGAGAGATCCCGGAGAAGCACCGGATGGCGGCGGATGTCCCCTCCCGCCGCCTATAAGAACAATCAAGTGGCGGAACCGCCATGATCGGTCTTATGTTGCACAGAATCGCCGGTACGAATGAAAGATATCTGAATGATATCCCCCCACAAAGCCCAGGACGTCCACCCAGGATGGGAGATCCCATCTGTGGACGTCAAATGACTATGGGCCGGTACTGAAGTGGTTAATAACAAACATGTGATACTTGCCTCCACTGTGCAGCTCGTTTTTCACAGTGGCCCCCGATCCTCGTCTTCTGGGGTCCCTCGGCAGCTGTCTCGGCTTCCCCCCGCAAGAACTTTCCACCTTCATGTGAGCTTGCATGGTGGAAAGCTCTTGCGAGCGCGCTCCCATTACAGCGGCGGCCATAGCGGCGGACTATCACTTGGCCACAGCGCGCTGCATCATTAGATGTGATTATCAGCGCTAGCCAATGGCTGCGCTGCTTTCAATCCATCCAGTGTAGCCAATCAACTGCTAGGCTGAGAACCGAGGATGATGACAGGGGCGAGCGCGGGACTTTCGAGGGGTCAGGCAAGTAAAAAAAACGTGGGCTTGGGGGGGGGTGGGTGGGTGCGGTACTGTCGGATGCTTTTTCACCTTAACGCATAGGATGCATTAGGGTGAAAAAACATTTACCTTTACAACCCCTTTAATGCATTGAGTGATGCGATCTGTGTCAATGGACGAAGCAGCAGGACTTGCAAATGTACCTGCACGGTTGCCCCCAGGGAATGTGGCTCTCCGTGGGGGCACCAGATGAAAAGGAGGAGCCAAGAGCGCCAATGGGACACCCAAGAAAAGGAGGATCAGGGCTGCTCTGTGCAAAACCCTTGCACAGAGCAGGCAAGTATAACATTTTTTTTTTTAAATAACAAACACAACCCTTTACAATCACTATAAATCCTTCCAGCAAGGGCTTAGTAAGGTAATGTTTCTCAGCCACCGTTATTCTCCAATCAGCCTGTATATTTGATGGCATCACAAAACACACAATGGGATTTCTTTAGCGGACGCTGCTAATTGTGCGCTCCATTATTGATGAGCTCATCGGACACCAGTCCATTCCTCGCCATCAGATTCGCCGACACGTCGCCAAGTTTCTCCCTTTCTATTAACAGGTTTGGTGTAAGCCGAGGGTCAGTGCTTACCTTATCTCCAGCATTTGGGTTCTTATCTGGATGATATTCCTTGGCCAGCTTGCGATAAGCCTGTGGTGGAGGAGAAAGTCAGAGCGTTAGCTTGTGTCAATTTTTATATGATCGTAAGTAAACATATATATTTTCAAAAAGATGGAATTCTCCTTTAAAACAAGTTTCCTTTAGAAATCAGCACAAGAAACATTAACTCCCAGAAAAAGAATTGCTGAGTCAATTGGCATTGTGTTCTTAAAATGATCAAATTGCATTAGGATAATGTGTCATCCGGATTGGGTGATCAGGCATTTTAGTCAGCCTGGCCTAGGCTGCTGATAAATTTGGGATTGGTTGCCTTGGGAACTGCATTCCATCAGGCTATGCAAAATATTACTAAATAAATCTTTGTAACAAATGTTGAATTTAGCTCTTATAATGCAAAGATACTACACAGATAAACAGCAAAATGACAAGAAACTACAAAAAAAAAAAAACCTGGACAATGTGACTGGCTTAAAGTGGAATTCTGACTTAGGCTGGGTTCACACTACGATTTTCTCGTCCGTCAGCCGCATACGATTTCAGTATTGAAAACGTACGGGCACGGATGGGAAAACGTATAGATAGACAATGCATTGCAAATCGTATGCACTCAGATGCATCCGGGTGCGTACGATTTGCTGGCAAAACGTTTTTTAAACGTACGCAAAACCGTGTTCAACCACGGTTTTGCGGCCGTTTTTAAAACAGTATGGCAAACGCATACGTTTTTCTTTAACGTTAACGTCAATGGAAAACGCACATATGTGCGGTTCCATACGTTCCCGGAGCACCGATAACAGGCGGGCCATTGAAGATTATAGATGATGTCACCGCTCCAGGCTTTAGCCATAATTGCAGTACTAGCCCCTCTCCCCTGCAGCCACCAGTGACTGACGCAGGGGAGATCACATGACCAGAGGGGCCTGAAAATAGGTACGTTTATACATTTTTGCGTCGCCTGTATTTACCCGTGCATTCTGCACCATTCATGTCAACTGGGACATAGCGGCTGCACGGACACAGCCACTGCCCCCAATTTGACATATGTGAAGGTTTTGTTTTGGGACCCCCCTTCAAATAGGTCGGTAGAGCCCTTGATTTGGGACCCCCCCTCTAATAGGGCAGTAGATCCCTTGTCTTCGGACCCCCTCTAATAGGGCAGTAGATCCCTTGTTTTGGGACCCCCTCTAATAGGGCAGTAGATCCCTTGTTTTGGGACCCCTCCAATAGGGAAGCAAAACCATTGTTTGAGGATCCCCAAGCGTCAGAACGTACCATCATTATGAAACGCCACAAAGTATCAGTGCATTATATTCAACCTGAAGTGTGAATTTAATACGGCACCAAGTGAATTTCATTTTCTCAGAACAAAACCTGCATCTTGTACATTTTTATCCTTTAGGCCTGGTTTACACCGACGAGATTTCAGATTGGATCACACGACAATGGAAATAACATTGCTTCCAATGGTGCTTGCTCACATCAGCGTAGTGCAGCTGCGATGTAACTTTAAAAAAAAGTCCTGTGCTACTTTAGAGCCACAGAATATGCAAACCACTTCTAAAAAAACAGAAAAGAAAGGAAAGGAAAAGAAAAGAAAGGAAAAGAAAGGAAAAGAAAGGAAAAGAAAGGAAAAGAAAGGAAAAGAAAGGAAAAGAAAGGAAAAGAAAGGAAAAGAAAGGAAAAGAAAGGAAAAGAAAGGAAAAGAAAGGAAAAGAAAGGAAAAGAAAGGAAAAGAAAGGAAAAGAAAAGAAAAGAAAGGAAAAGAAAGGAAAAGAAAGGAAAAGAAAGGAAAAGAAAGGAAAAGAAAGGAAAAGAAAGGAAAAGAAAGGAAAAGAAAGGAAAAGAAAGGAAAAGAAAGGAAAAGAAAGGAAAAGAAAGGAAAAGAAAGGAAAAGAAAGGAAAGGAAAAGAAAGGAAAAGAAAGGAAAGGAAAAGAAAGGAAAAGGAAAAGAAAGGGCGAAAAAAGAAAAGGCGAAAAAGCAAAAAAAGAAAGAAAGAAAAAGCAAAAAAAGAAAGAAAGAAAAAGCAAAAAAAGAAAGAAAGAAAAAGCAAAAAAAGAAAGAAAGAAAAAGCAAAAAAAGAAAGAAAGAAAAAGCAAAAAGAAAGAAAGAAAAAGCAAAAAAGAAAGAAAGAAAAAGCAAAAAAGAAAGAAAGAAAAAGCAAAAAAGAAAGAAAGAAAAAGCAAAAAAGAAAGAAAGAAAAAGCAAAAAAGAAAGAAAGAAAAAGCAAAAAAGAAAGAAAGAAAAAGCAAAAAAGAAAGAAAGAAAAAGCAAAAAAGAAAGAAAGAAAAAGCAAAAAAGAAAGAAAGAAAAAGCAAAAAAGAAAGAAAGAAAAAGCAAAAAAGAAAGAAAGAAAAAGCAAAAAAAAAAGAAGAAAGAAAGAAAAAAAAATGTAAAAAAAGAAGGGGGGAGAGGGAGAAAATAAGAAAGAAAAGAATACAAAGAATCGCACTGCAAATCAAGTCATAAATCGCATCCCAGTAGTGTGAACCGAGCCTTAAGCAAATTAGTCACATAATCTATCAGCCAATATTTGTTAAGCAATAATCAAAACTTTATTTAAATTACATTGTGATGTCATTTCCTGAACTGATACTTCATCCAGGAACTCTGCATGACCAAGCGTATATTTAGAGAGCATTATAATCTCTCCATTATAATTACGGCTGCCATTTATTGTCACATCACACTTGGCAAATAACTCGCAGCAGAGCAAGTCTGTGTTGTTACAAAAACATTTTCATCAACAACAGGACAGAACGATGGACTGTGTGCTGCGATTTGTGTGCCCCCAACACAACACTGCTGTCACCTTGCTCACAATTAGATTATGAGAGATGCAGCTAAATCCCCTATAGAACTCACAGCCAACAGTGACATCATGGATATTCCCAGCCCGCCTGTGACATCATCACTATATTCCTGGGAGAGCAGATTACCCCGGGGAATTTTGGGTAAACAAAAAAAACTGGAGCATAAACCAGGGAGAGACAAACAAACGAATCGTTACATAAAAGGCAACAGTAGCCATTCCCAAGAAGCCTAAAATCCTGCAACCCAACACAGCCACAAAGTCTCCAATATAATTATATATATACACACACACACACACACACACACACACACACACACACACACACACACATATATATACACATATAACCCTGGATGTCACAGACACTAGTGTCCCCATTGGAAGAATTCCACTTTACTCCGGTTCTGGCGACAACCCAGTCATTTACGATTGCCTTTTACTTTGGCGATCGTAAACAGGACAAATCGAGAGGGTGAAACTCCCTAAGGCTGCATTCACATCTAGGCGGACAAAATCGCAGCGTTTTGTCCCGCGAATTGCGGCGACAAATATCGGCATTTTGTACCGCGATTTTCGGGCGACAAAACATCGCGATTGTCCGCCTAGATGTGCCCCTAGATTGTCCCCCTATGGAGATGGTTCCCATCTCCTATGCCAAACGCCGAAAGCCGCCTGAAAAAAAGGTCCGGGACTTTTTTTCAGGCGGCAGGCGTTCGGCGTGGAGATGTGAACCATCTCCATAGAGGGCAATGTTAAATCATCCCTCTGGCGTGTCGGGGCGGCGTCACACTACAGGCGACAAAACGCCTAGGTGTGAATGGGCTGTAATGGGGCAACAGACAGCAATAAAAACCTGATGGGGGCTCTCATTCCTCTCCACTCTATCCAAAATTAAAAAATTTGCCCTCATTTCTACTTTAACCACCGGAAGATTTACTGCACTGATCTCCAAACTACGTCCCTCCAGCTGTTGCAGAACTACAAGTCCCATGAGGCATTGTAAACCTCTGACATTCACAGACATGACTAGGCATGATGGGAATTGTAGTTCCTGAACAACTGGAGAGCCGTAGTTTGGAGACCCATGATTTACTGGGTGTAAATCTTAGCAGGGTGTGGGAAGACGAGGGCAGTGTACTGCCAGAGCCTGTGTTCCATCACATGTCCACATCCATGCACGCGGGAGACTTCTTCAGGGCAAGGCCTGGCATCAGCCGAGAATCTCCTGTGCGCATGCACAGCTGCAGTCAGCAGCTCATTGCAAGCGGAATATCTCCTAAACCGTAAAGGTTTAGGTTTTCTGTACCTACAGGTAAGCCTTATTATAGGCTTACCTGTAGGTAAAAGTGGAAAAAATTACTATACAACCACTTTAAAACTAAAAAAAGTTTTAGTAATATGTGTAATTTAAAAGAGGCACTTAACCCCCTTTCGTAATTTTTTTTTTTGGGTCACCTCATACATTGCCCGCTGGGTTGCACACCCAAGAGAATCAAGCGTGAGAAGGGGGTGAAGTTCCACTTTAAATTAGCTTGGGTAAGGAGCAGAGATAACAGGAATAATATTTGTCTTTGGTGTTTAATAACATCTAGATCACATGTTCTGTGACTGGGTAAGAGGTAAAGAAAACATCACATCACATCTCATCTCCATTACTTGAGGCTCAGTTCACACTAGTGCAGGCCGCGTGCTCTGGTTGTAGGAATCGCATTGATAACCGCATCGCACTGCTCTTGCGTGACGCACGGGACTGCCACTCATTCTAAATGGCACCCCCACGCATCTCAACTCGTGGCACGATCGCAGGAACCACATTGTCAAAAAGACCACGTGGTTTCCCTGCGGCCCGCGTTTAACAAAAAAAAAGTGCATGCACCTTTTCTCGGCGGTTTACGTGGCAGAGCAAACGTGGGACGCACGGCCCGGACTAGTGTGAACTGAGCCTTAAAACCGTATTAAAGTGGTAGTGAAGTCGGTTCCACCACTTGTACTACAGGCAAGCCAATAGTAAGGCCTACCTG
This sequence comes from Rana temporaria, assembly GCF_905171775.1. Lineage (NCBI taxonomy): Eukaryota > Metazoa > Chordata > Amphibia > Anura > Ranidae > Rana > Rana temporaria. The sequence goes on along the minus strand of NC_053499.1, from coordinate 151,452,806 downwards.
TAGGTGATGCAAAGATCTCCTTCATTTGCACAGTTTAGGAGGAGATATTCAGAGTGCATGCAGCCGGCGACTTTACTGGCGCATGCGCTCTGAAGCTCCGGCATACCGTGCCGCACCTTTAGAGTCCATGCCGTAAATGCCGACTCTCACGGCATGCGTGGAGTGATGGCATCGTGCCCCCAGCTACTCATGTAGCTGGAGGACTTCATTCCAGTGCAAGTCTCTCATAATGTACTAGTATGTGATGCACATTATGCCACTGCCTTTTCCTAATCCACTTCTTGGTTGACTGCATGAATTTTGGCTGTTTTTTCCATTTGAATTTTTGTTGTTTTTTCATGTTTTGAATAAAGACATCGTTTGAGGAGTGCGGGGATCCAGGATTTTTCTTTCATCTCATGGTAATTGAGCACAGCCAGCACCCTCTTGGTTTGTTGGGACGGAAGCAATGGGGATTGATTGTTTTTAGAGCGGTATACTTTTCTTCACTGATGCACATTATGCCACTGCCTTGCAGGAGACATTTTTTTTTGGGGGGGGGGGGGGGGTTCCATCCACTTTAGTTTACTAAAAAAATTGTATATTGCAGCTTACCATTCCTTACATGTGGTGGCTGCATTTGTTTTTATTTTATTTTTTGGCTTTTTTTCCTGTTTTCATCTGGTCGGTAATACACCTCCTGTATTAGAGCGCCCCCACTCTGGTGGAAGGAGCGAAAAAAAACACCATTGAAAGAAACATTGTCAGTCTGGGGGGGGGGGGAGGGGAGTGTCAGCGCCGGTTCATACCAGGCGCGACTTCACCCCGGCTCGCATACAACTTAACAGAAATCAATGCAAGTCATGGAGTCGCCCCTGAAGTAGTGCAGGAACTTGACTTTTGGACTTGAGTCGCACCGATAAGAGCGGTCACTTGCTGTCGCAGCAGTGTGAACCGGCCCTTAAATGTATACTAGCAGATGTAGATACACTAACAAGTTGAAGCCAAACTCAAAATGTAAGTGTTAATGAGCCCTTAGCCACTAATGACTATGCTGAATCCCATTGCAATTGTCCCTATGCTATGGTCTTAAAGTGATTGTAAACAAAGATGTTATGCTTACCTCAGCTTTGCAGTTGGGTATGCACAGAGTGGCCCCGAACATCCTCTTCTGGGGGTCCCTCCGGAGAAGCACTCTCCAATGGACACCCATGCGGGCGCGTTTCCATGTCCCGCTGCTGCGTCCATAGACAGACAGCAGGACTCGCTGAATTTGATTGACAGCAGCGGGAGCCAATCTATCCAATCAGGACATGACACCAGCTGAATCCATGTCTTCTGGGAGACAGGTCCCAGAAGACAGAAGGGACCAGTGGGATCGCGCAGCAGGGAACCGGAACTGAAGCCGAAGATGGCGCCGCCTCCACCCGAGGGACAGATCGGCTTCGAGTGAGGACATTGCGGGAGCCAATCTATCCAATCAGGACATGATACCAGCTGGATCCCTGTCTTCTGGGAGACAGGTCCCAGAAGACAGGAGGGACCAGTGGGATCGTGCAGCGTAAGCTGAGCATGCGCAGTAGGAAACCAGAACTGAAGCCGAAGATGGCGCGGCCTCCACCCGAGGGACAGATCAGCTTCGGGTGAGGACATCGCGGGTGCCCTGGTCAGCCAGGCAAGTGTCCTTATATTAAAAGTCAGCAGCTGCAGTATTTGTAGCTGCTGACTTAATATTTATTTATTTTTTCGGTGGAACTCTGCTTTAAGATTAAAATCGGCGAAAGTTTTACAACCCCTTAAATTGTAGGCCCTGCGCAGCCCAAATTTCAATATTCAAGGTCAGGACGATTCTTGTCGTAGCTCCTACATGGCCAATTTCTGGTTATTTTTTTTCCACGGTTTGTATCTATGCACAGGGCTCCGTTTAGCGGTCAGGGTGCAAATTTTGTACTTTCTGCAAAATATAGTATTTTTTTTTTTTATAATAAGGAAGAGGATCCTCAAAACACTCATTTTGAAAGATTTCGGCAAGCGTGCCGGCCCGGACGAGCTCACAGAAGACACATTCACATCAATGATCAAGATTCTCACATCCTTGAACTGTATACAGCGGGGGAGGAGCGTGTAAAGAGGAGACAAGTTTCACTTTTACTTCCATATTGTCTGTTCTTGAAACAGGAGGGAAAGCCAGCAGCTACAAATACTGCAGCTGCTGACTTTTAATATTGGGACACTTACCTGTCCTGGAGTCCAGCGCCGTCTGCAGCAGCGGACGAGCGATTGCTCGTCACTCTGCTGCAACCCCCCGATGAGGGAACCAGGAAATGAAGCGCTCCGGCTTCACTGCCCAGTTCCCTATGGCGCATGCGCGAGTCGCGCTACGCTTGCCGATTGGCTCCCACTGTGTACTGGGATCAGAGTGTTCCCATAACACAACGGGGGGGTTGGTGACGGGAGGTGAAGTGATGCCCGCAGTCTGCCCGAGACTGTGTGGCCGGAAGGAAGTGGGTGCAAATACCTGTCTTTAGAAAGGTATCTGCACCCCCCTCCCCCCTGAAAGGTGTCAAATGTGACACCGGAGGGGGGGAGGGTTCCAATCAGCGGGATTTCCACTTTAGGGTAGAGATCCGCTTTAAAAAAATAAGACATTAAAGTTAGCCCAATTTTTTTTTACATTGTGAAAGATAATGTTACGCTGAGTAAATTGATACCCAACATGTCACGCTCCAAAATTGCGCCCGCTCCAGGAATGGCGACAAATGTTTATCGTTTAAAATCTCCATAGGCGACATTTAAAAAATTCCACAGGTTGCATGTTTTGAGTTACAGAGGAGGTCTAGGGCTAGAATTATTGCTCTCGCTCTACCAATCGTGGCGATACCTCACATGTGTGGTTTGAATACCGTATATATATATATATATGCGGGTGCTACTCATGTATGCGTTTGCTTCTGCGCGCAAGCTCGTCGGGACGGGGTGCGTTTTCTGGCTCTCAACTTTTTAAGCTGTCTCCTAGATTCCAAGCAAATTTGTCAAACCCTGCCCTGCGGTGACGTCACGGGTCACGGCCTGGACTCCCAGAAGTGGGAAAGGATGCCTTTCAAAGACAGGTATCTTGTTCCCCCCGAAAGGTGCCAATTGTGGCATCGATGGGAGGGGGATAATCCGATGCACGTAAGGTCCACTTTAGGGTGGAACTCCGCTTTAAACACAGGCTGAAGTCACTATGACAAGCCTGGGTTTGTACAGGAGCGGTGCAAGAAACCAGATAGGAATCGCAGCGCATTGCTGTTCAAATTGCATGCAATTCCTTGCAGTGCGATTCGAGACCATTCATTTGTTATGGGCTCAAATCACACAGCAAAAGGTATCCGTTTCAGGTATTAGAGCAAGGATCCTCAAAACTACTGCCCTCCAGCTGTTGCAAAACGACAAGTCCCATCATTCCTCTGCCTGTAACAGTCAGCCTTGCAATGCATGATGGGACTTGTCGTTTCACAACAGCTGGAGGGCCGCCAGTTTGAGACCCCTGTACTACACGGTTGAAGGTAAATCTAAAGAAAAATTGTATAATCTATGGCCCAGCCTAAGTGGTTAGCACCATCCTGTCATTGGTTCAAATACAAACCACAGCACTCCCTGTCTGCAGTTTGCATGTTCTCCCTGTGCGGGTTTCCTCCGGGTACCCCCGGATTCCTCCCACACTCCGAAGGCATGCTGGTAGGGTAATTGGCTCCTTTCTAAACTGGCCCCCTAGAATGTGAGTTAGGGCCCTTAGATTGAAAGCTCCTGGGGGGACAGGGAGTGATGCGATCCCTCCTGTATTGAAACTGTACCGTCTGCCCTTATTTTGTAAAGCGCTGCGCAAACTGTTGGCGGTATACAAGTCCTGAATAATAATAATAACGTGAATGTATAAAATATGAATGTAAATTTATGGCCCTATATAAATAGCTGTAATAAACATTCTCCGGTGGTGAATCACTTGGCTGTCATCTACAAGACATGGAGCTTCACGGAGGTGTAATCCACCCAGACAGCCTCAAACCAGCTGAGTACAAGAAGAAGAAACAACAACAAAAGTCCAGGTAGTGAAGAGGGAGGAGCCTGGCTACCCCAAGGCCGGTGTCTAGGCCACCCCCACCCCATATTAAATAAGGCCGGAGTTCGAAGTGGTCAATCTCTGCTGACCCACCTATAGGGGGGGGGGGGGCACTGGATACCTCCTGGCTTTTAAAGGGGGGGTGCTGGATACCTCCTGGCTTTTAAGGGGGGCGGGCGCTGGATACCTCCTGGCTTTATAAGGGGGGCTTCAAGGTCAGGAGGTATCCAAACACCCCTTCCTATAAAGCCAGAAGGTATCCAAACACCCCATTTTCTTACAAGGCCAGGAGGTATTTAACCCCCCCCCCCCTCTGATATAAGAAAAGTAGGGGCATTATCAGAAGGGGGGGGTTGATTTCCTCTTAGCCTTATAATAGGGGGGCTTTATCAGGTGGTTTGGGGGGGGGGGCATTTTTCAATACCTTCTGGCCTTATAAGGGGGGGCTGGAAGGCCAGGATGTAGCCAACCCCCGTTCTTATAAGGGCAGGAGGTATCCAATCCCTCTCTTCTGATAAAGCCCCCCTTTACCCTTCTTATATTAGAAGGGGGGGGTTGGATACCTCCTGGACTTATAAGATAGGGGGGTCTTATCAGAAGGGAGGGTTGGATCCCCCCTCGTAAGGCCAGGACGTATCCAACATCCCTTCTGATAAAGACCCCCCTTCTTATAAGGCCAGGAGGTATCCAACCCCCCCTTCTAATATAAGTGGGGGGGGGGCTTTATCAGAACGGAGGGTTGGATCCCCCCTTATAAGACCAGGACGTATCCAACCTCCCTTCTAATATAAGAAGTGTGTGTGTGTGGGGGGGGGGGCTTTATCAGAAGGCAAGGGTTGGATCCCCCTCATAAGACCAGGACGTATCCAACCTCCCTTCTGATAAAGCCCCCCCTTCTTATAAGGCCAGGAGGTATCCAACCCCCCCCTTTTAATAAGAAGTGTGGGGGGCTTTATCAGAAGGGAAGGGTTGGATACTTCCTGGCCTTAGAGCCCCCCCTTCTTATAAGGCCAAGAGATATTGAAAAACACCCCCCCCCCCCCTGATAAAGCCCACCCATTCTTATAAGGTCAAGAGGTAACCAACCCTCCTTCTGATAATGCCCCCCCCCCCATTCTTATAAGGCCAGAAGGTATCCAACCCCCCCCCCCCCCCTCTAATATAAAAAGTGTGGGGGGGGGGGGCTTTATCAGAAGGTAGGGGGTTGGATACCTCCTGGCCTTAGAAGGGGGGCGCTTTAAAGCCAGGATGTATCCAATCCCCCCTCCTTCTGATATAAACAGGGTTGGATACCTCCTGGCCTTATAAGGGGGAGGGGCTTAAAACAAGAATGTAACCAATCCCCCCCACCTGATAACCCCCCCCCCCCATAAGACCAAGAGGTATCCAACCCCCCCCCTCTGATATAAAGGGGGGGGGGGCGCTTGGATACCTATTGGTCTTATAAGAGGAGGGGGGGTGGATACCTCTTTGCCCTATAAGGAGGGCCCAACCCCCCCCCTCCTGAAAAAGACCCCTCCCCCTCCTGAAAAAGACCCCTCTTCCTAACAGGTCAGGAGGTTTCGAGCCCCCCCTTTGATAAAGCCCATATCCCCCCCCCCCATGTTATAAGACTAGGAAGTATCCAGCCCCCCCATCTGATAAAGCCCCCCCCCCCCCCCTAATGTGGGCCTCTAGGCCCGACACCTCGGTCCCTCTTCCCACGGGTCGGTGTTCGGGGCCCTCCCCCGGTCTCCCCTCCCCCTTCCCTCAGGCCGGTCTCCGGCGCCCCCTGACTCACCTTCTTCAGCTCGTTCTCGGTGGCGCCGGGCTGCACCCCGAGCAGGTCGTACAGTTTGGTGTCGACGACGTTAGCCATGTTCAGGGGGGGAGGGGGAGCGAGCTGTGCGGTTCCTAGGTTATGGCGGGGGGGAACGGGAAGAAGGAGAGAGACCCGGGGGAACGAGGACAGAAAGAGGCCGGAAACTAGGACGGCGACGTCACGTAACCCATGTGACCGGCTGACGTAAGCGAGGCCCCGCCCAGCCGCTGGCAGCATTCCTCATCCCTTCCCTGTTTACTACTACAGGGAGGGCTGAGGGGGGCGCTGTAGGCCTCAGGGGGTCATGTCAGCCTCTGAGTGGTCTGGGGGGGGTGACAGGCTGGGACTTGTAGTGACAACAGGGTGACCCTATAATAAATATTACTATACAATATGGAAGTAATACATCACACTGCCAACAAAGCTACAAGTTCATAACAAACAATACAACTTGACCTCTTGAAGATTTACCCCCCCAACTCATGACCGGGACATTTTTTGCGATACGGCACTGCGTTACTTTAACAGACAATTGCGCGGTCATGCGACGTGGCACCCAAACAAAATTGACGTCCTTTTTTCCCCACAAATAGAGCTTTCTTTTGGTGGTATTTGATCACCCCTGCGGTTTTTATTTTTGCGTTATAAAAAAAAACACAGACAATTAAAAAAAAAAAAAAAGCATTAAAAACGCGACACTTGTGTGTTTTTGGTGCGGTTTTATTGAAGTCTATCGCAGGAAAAATGCAATCTGCTGCGGAAAAAGAAGTCCCTGACCATTTCCAAAACACACCGGCTTAAAACGCACAGATGTGAACTAGGTCCATAGGAAACCATGTTAACCACTTCAGCCCCAGAAGAATTGGCTACCCAATGACCGGGGGCCATTTTTTTTTTCGATTCCGCACTGTGTTACTTTAACTGACAATTGCGCGGTCGTGCGACCTGGCACCCAAACAAAACGTACGTCCTTTTTTTCCTCACAAATACAGCTTTCTTTTGGTGGTATTTGATCACCTCTGCGGTTTTTATATTTTGCGCTATAAACAAAAAAACACAGACAATTTTGAAAAATAATATTTTTTACATTTTGTTATAAAACATATGCAATAAATAAAAATAATAAAAAAATCGAATTTCTTCATAGATTTTTCAGGCCAATGTGTATTCTGCTTCAAATTTTCTATAAAACAAAATCCGTTAGGCACATATTGCTTGATTTGCGCAAAAGTTATAGCATCTACAATTATGGGATAGATTTATGAAATTTCTATTTATTTTTCAGTAGTAATGGCGACGATCAGCGACTTAGGCTGCTTTCACATTGGGCAGTGGAGCCGCAGTGACGGTATAGCCGCGCTATTTGTAGCGCCGCTATACCGTCATATTTACTGCGATATTCGGTCGCTAGCGGTGCGGTATTAACCCCCGCTAGCGGCCAAAAAAGGGTTAATACCGCACGCAATGCGCCTCTGCAGAGGTGCATTGCGGGCGGTATTACCGATGTTTCCCATTGATTTCAATGGGAAGGCGCGGTATAGGAGCGGTAAACACCCCGCTCCTATACCGCTCCAAAGATGCGGCTAGCAGGACTTTTGGAGCGGTCCTGCTACAGCACCGCTTTAGTGTGAAAGCCTTCGGGCTTTCACATTGAAGCCTGCAGGGCATGATTTTTTCATGCGGTATAGCAGCGCTATTTTTAGCGCTGTACCGCATGAAAAACGCCTCAATGTGAAAGGGGCCTTATAGCTGGATTGTGATATTGCGATGGACACATCAGACACCTAACCCACACCTTTGACACTTTTTGGGGACCAGTGACACCAATACAGTGATCAGTGCTAAAAATATGCACTGTCACTGTACTAATGACACTGGCTGGAAAGGGGGTTAAAGCAGAGTTTCATTACATCATAACATTTCTACCATCATATTGCCCCCATCATATTATCACTATCAAAACTGCCATCAAATTGCCACCATTAAAAATGCCTCCATCATCCGAGTGACTCGGTTGGTTACTTAGGATTAATGTGACAATTTTAATCTGTACTGTTAAGTTAATACTTTCAATAAAAATCTATTGTTAAAAAAAAAATAAAAAAAAAAAAAAAAAAAAATGCCTCCATCATATTGCCTTATCAAAATTGCCCCGTCGTATTTCCACCATCATATTGCCCTCATCAAATTGCTCCCATCATATTGCCACGATCATATTGCCCCCATTATATTACCACCATCATATTGCCCGAATCAAATTGCCCCCATCATATTACCACCATCAAATTGCCGCCATCAAAATGCCTCCATCACAATTGCCCCATCAAAATGCTTCCATAAAATTGCCACCATCATATTACCACCATCAAATTACCACTATCATATTGCCCCAATCAAATTGCCCCCATCATAGTATCACCATCAAATTGCCCCCATCAAAACTGTCATCAAAAACAAGCACTCCATTAACACAGTAAATGCTGGGAAAAAAAACAATTGATTTCCAGTGCACAGATTAGTGAGAGATGCTAAAGAGTTGTAAAAGTGGGTGGAGCTCCATTTTAAGAGAAAAGGCCTGACAGAAGTTCTAATCCCTCTCCACTCCATCCAACACTAAACATAAACAGGTTTTCCTTTTATTTATAATGTAACATATGGGGAGAAATGGGGGAAAAAACAATTGGTTTGGCAGTTAAAGGGTTATTAATGGAAAAAAATATATGATTTTGTAGTGAAAGGGTTAAAAATAGAAAAATAATTGGTGTGTAATAATGATAAAAGAAAAAATTTGATGTGCAGGGAGAATTTATAAGGCTCCATTCACAAGGTTATCATGAGAATAGAGATCTTTATTTCAGCCATGGGACTGTAAGGGTTATTTCTCATTCACAATGACAATGTTCTTAAAGGTGCCGTATTCCTAATTAGATTCGTATTACACCCATACTCCCCCCCCCCCCGCAGTAATATTACACCCATACTCCCCCCAGCAGGAATATTGCACCCATGCCCCCCCCCAGCAGTAATATTACACCCATACTCCCCCCAGCAGGAATATTGCACCCATGCCCCCCCCCCCCAGCAGTAATATTACACCCATACTCCCCCCAGCAGAAATATTACACCCATACTCCCCCCCCCCGCAGTAATATTACACCCATACTCCTCCAAGCAGGAATATTACACCCATACTCCCCCCAGCAGGAAAATTACACCGATACTCCCCCAGAAGGAAAATTACACCCATACTCCCCCCAGCATGAAAATGACACTAATACTCCTCCCAGCATGAATATTACACCCATACTCCCGCAGCAGGAATATTACACCCATACTCCCCCCCCCCCCCCCGCAGTAATATTACACCCATACTCCCCCCAGCAGGAATATTGCACCCATGCCCCCCCCCCAGCAGTAATATTACACCCATACTCCCCTCAGCAGGAATATTACACCCATACTCCCCCCAGCAGAAATATTACACCCATACTCCCCCCCCCCCCGCAGTAATATTACACCCATACTCCCCCCCCCCCCAGCAGTAATATTACACCCATACACCTCCAAGCAGGAATATTACACCCATACACCTCCAAGCAGGAATATTACACCCATACTCCCCCCCCCAGCAGTAATATTACACCCATACTCCTCCAAGCAGGAATATTACAAGCATACTCCCCCCAGCAGGAAAATTACACCCATACTCCCCCTATCAGGAAAATTACACCAATACTCCTCCCAGCAGGAATATTACACCCAGACTCCCCTCAGCGGGAATATTACACCCATACTCCACCCAGCAGGAAAATTACACCGATACTCCCCCAGAAGGAAAATTACACCCATACTCCCCCCAGCATGAAAATGACACTAATACTCCTCCCAGCATGAATATTACACCCATACTCCCCCAGCAGGAATATTACACCCATACTCCCCCCCCCCCCCCCCCGCAGCAGGAATATTACACCCATACTCCCACCAGCAGAAATTTTACACCAATACTCCCCCAGCAGGAATATTACACCAACACTCCCCCAACAGGAATATTACACCTATACTCCCCCCAGCAGGAATATTACACCCATACCCCCCCCAACAGGAATATTACACCCATACTCCCCCCAGGAGAAATATTACACCCATACCCCCCCCCCCCCCTCCAGCAGGAATATGACCATGCGAAAATTAGCAAAAAAAGCATGAAAAAACGCATTCAAGTGATGCTAAAATGTGAACGCAGCCTTATGCCCCGTACACACGATAGAATCCATCCGCTGAAAAATCCCAGCAAATGGGTTTCAGCGGATAGATCCTATGGTGTGTACACGCCAGCGGATCTGTTTCCGCGGATATATCTCCCCTGGGATGGATTCCAGCAGATCGAATATTTGCTGACATGCCAAGCATATCCATCTGCTGGAATCCATCCCAACGGATGGATCCGCTGGTCTGTATAGACTCACCGGATCCATCCATCCGAAGGGATCCCCGCATGCGTCGTAATGATTCGACGCATGCGTGGAATTCCTTATATGACAGCGTCGCGCACGTCGCCGCGTCATAATCGCGGCGACGGCGCGACACGTCATCGCCAGAGGATTTCGGCGCGGATTTCAATGCGATGGTGAGTACACACCATCGCATGAAAATCCGCCGAAATCCACGAGAGGATTTAATCCGCGGAAACGGTCCGCTGGACCGTATCCGCGGATAAATCCTCCCGTGTGTATGGGGCCTTAGTGTTATCAGAAGGAGAGATATCTACAGCCCCGCTGCCCTGTATTGTCTCCGTACAGGTAAACACCAAAAATATGATAGGATTTGGTTGCTCTCTTATCTTTGCTATTAAGCAAAGATTTTGGAGATTTGTGTGTATTTTGTAGTACCAGATCCTGTATGTATGTAGTATATTTATATGATGTTTATGTGAGATGTCGCAGTTTGTAGCACTCTGCAGAGAAACTGCATCATCTGAAGCAGCCAGGGTCACCATGGCAACCATTCATCACTAGAAACAGAGACTTGTTTTCCTCTCCAGCCATCATTATATTGCCTCCTAAACACACACAGTATCTAGGTGATGTGGTTATTGCAATACTGTGTAGAGCAGCCGGCTTCCTAAGTACACATAGAATACCTGTCCTTATCCACAGAACCCAAAATATGTGCGGCTTGTTTCAGTTCCAATTTTTCGTTATTTGAAAATTCAGATGTATTCGAATTTCCGAATTACAATAGTAACGTATTTAACGACCGACGGATGTTGGCTCAAACTTTCTTGCACACACA
>NC_053499.1:151424360-151433728 GCF_905171775.1 Rana temporaria | reverse complement strand
TTATTTATTTATTTTTTGACACTCCTCTTAAGGTGCAGAACAAATCGGTCATATCAAGCAAGTTTGTAAATGTAGACTTTCTCATTGCTTTTGCTGTTATAACAGACAATGAGATATGTGCTGGCATCTTTGATTGCCCTGCAAGGTCACATTTTCAAGCCATTTTTTGACAAAATGTTATGCAGAAAAATGAAGTGAGACTATAACAAAGCACCCTGGGGTCCTATTAGAGTAGCGATCGCCAACCAGTGGTCCGTGGATCACAGATGGTTCATGAGAAAATGTTGGTCCCCAGGGGTTCTGCTTTAAATGAACGTTGTGGCAGATGCCTACCACCCAATGTTTCCAGTTTTCTCAATGCGGTCAAAGCAGTCAATGTCAGTGCACATTGATACCTGATGCTACCTCTGTAGTTTTTGGCTCCTGTGAACTCAGAGGGAGGGGGTAGGGGAGAAAGCGTTTGGCAGTGCTGATCAGACTGTGGGAGGGAGGACAGAGCTCCAGCACATAGCTGGATAAGGAGGTGAGATCCAACGATGATTCTGTGGTAGAGGCTCCTAGTGCGTTCATCTACACTATATGGGCCTGTTCACACCAGCAGCTGTGCCGGTGACTTGTCGTTAAGGTTCCCCTATCAAGATGGTTCCTGTAAGGACTGCGCAGGCGCAATCCTTTCTCCGAACCTCGGCCGGCATCCAGGCTCATTCCTTAACATCCCTGTGGATTGGAGGATATTAAAAAAAGAGCCAGGAGGCTGAGCGAGCGGAGCCGACTAGCCACTTTCCTCAAATTCCACGTCGCCCTGGATGCCGGCCGAGGTTCGGAGATTTCCGTCGGCAAGGATTGCGCCTGCGCAGTCCTTACAGAAACCATCTCAAATATCGTCAGATCACCGGAATGTAGATCCTGGTGTGCAGTAGGATGACCGCGGTGCCACTGCACCAGTCGCAGTGCATTATGCTTTTTACTGTCTTTTTTTTTTTTTGTTAAGTAAACTTTATTGAAATGTCGCCTTCCTTAACCACTTGCCGACCACCTAACTGTAAATGTATGTCTTTAGTTTGACGTTGAATACCGGGGTTGTGGCTGCAGCTAGATGCCATAGCCCTGGTGTTTTTTTTTTTTTATTTACTTTTTTTTTTTTTTTTTTTATTTACTTTAGGCAGCCTCTCTCTCTCGTCTTTTTGAGGTTGTGTTCACACTATTGCGAATCGAATGCAGATTTCCACCGCATCCAATTCGCATGTCAAGACATTGCGCTTAGCTCTCTATGGAGCTGATTCGCACATCTTCGGTGTAAATTGCACAGGAGTTCTGTCTGTCTTCTAGTCTGTTTCAGGTCTGAATTCAGGCTGAAATCGGACCTGAAACGGTGAACAGGGATGCTGTGAGCTGCAGTGTGACCCCAGACCTCTCCATAAAGAGGACCTGTCATGCTGTATTGTTGCGATGGCAATAAAAGTGATAAGCATAATTGTATTATATTATTAAATGCACTTTAAAGATTTCCCCCCCCCCCCCAATTCCCTGCGTGCTCTCGCGCAGTAGTGAACGCATATGTAGATCACGCCCAGATGTGTAAATGGTGTTTGCACCACACATGTGAGGTATCGCTACTAACATCTGAGCGAGGGTAATAATTCTAGTGCTAGACCTCCTCTGTAAACTGTAGAAAATGTTGAAAGCGTCGCCTATGGAGATCTTTACGTACCATACCGCTGCAGAGGCGCTTTGCGGTGGTGTTTAACCCTTTCTCTGGTTATAGCGGTGCTTTACTGCCAACCCCCCAGTGTGAAAGGGGCCTTAGCGTCGTAGTCCTGCTGGAAGGTGAACCTTCGTCCCAGTCTCAAGTCTTTTGCACACTCTGAACAGGTTTTCTTCTAAGATTGCCCTGTATTTGGCTCCATTCATCTTCCCATCAACTCTGACCAGCTTTCCTGCTGAAGAAAAGCATCCCCACAACATGATGCTGCCACCACCATGTTTCACGGTGGGAAAGGTGTGTTCAGGGTGATGTGCAGTGTTAGTTTTCCGTTACACATAGCGTTTTGCTTTTACACACAACCTGATTCTTCCTGGGTGGAGGGGTTCCCTGCCTTCTCCTGGAGAAGCTGTTCTGATCTTTATATCATTTTTAATTGAATAAAATATGGTGTGATCTATTTCCTCACGGTTCATACCTTTTGTGAATTTTATTTTTCATTATTCTTGTGTGTATTTTGTCTTTTTGTTCCCAGTTATCTGAAGAGGGTCTAATAGAGATTTTGGAAAAAGTGAGTCAGCAGACGGACAAGAAGACCACGGTAAAGGTGAGTACATCGGTAGGCTGGCTCTGCTCTTCCTCGGCCAGTGTGCTGTGAAGTTGTGCAGAATGGACACAGGGGAGCAGCACTCTGATCACCTCCAGGCGTCTGTTAGCAGTTCTTTATTCCACACTGAGGAAGCTTATCACAAGAGGTACATGGGCTGTCATTGCTGCTTCTGAACTTGCTAGTTGCCTGACTGCCATTCTGATCCGAGTCACTTAACTGGGACACAAATGCAAATCACTCGTATACCTTCTGGGTCACTATCCTATAGGCATTGACACAAGCGGATCAGCTTGACAGACAAGCAGTTAGTGCTTTCAAAAGACTGCAGTCACAGCCCTTTTAAATTTCTCCCACAATAAGGGTTTTTATTTTTATTTTTTTAAGGCTTGAATAGCCTTGTGACAGTGAAGGGATCTATTCACGTGCCATTACAAGAGGTTCTGGACCCTGTAGTACTTTCATGTTGCTCCTGCAATTTATGTCGCACATAGAATGCAGGCATCTGCAGAGAGAATTCTGTGATTGAGGGAGAGGTTTGTCCCATGACTGACTCTCAAGGCCTGCTTCACACCTATGTTTTTTTTTTTTTAAAGTGCGTTTTGAGTTTTGCAGAAACGCACTACAGTTCATTTAACATGGTTTCCTATGGATGTAGTTCACATCTGTGCATTTTATAGAAAGGACCAGGGCCTTTTATATTTTTTTATTTTGGTTCCATAGACTTCAATAGATTAAAAGCGTGTATTGAAAAACGCAAAATGCACCGGCAAACTGCATAGGTGCGAATCGGGCCGAGGAGGAAATTTACAAAATGTGGTGTAGCTGTGACCAATCGGCTTCTAACTTCAGCTTGTTCAGTTAAGCTTTTACAAGTTGTTTGGTTTCTATGCACAGCTGCACCAGATTCTGTGTGCTCCAGTTTGGGTAAATCTCCACCCAGCAAGGTCACATGCGTTCTCCACTTGGCCTATTTTATTTCTTTCCAGTTCATTGGCTTGCATGACTACCCACTTGCTTAGAAGTATAGAGTGCACCCATTCAATGTAATGGCATGGCCATGGTAAGGTTGCATCACTGCTTTTATAAATGGGGCATTGGCAGAAGTATGAGGTCCGCTCTTGCCCTAAGGTCCCTTTCACACTGAAGCGTATTGCAGGTGCAATAGCAATAAAAATAGCACCTGCAATACGCCCTTAAAAATCTGTCCCCAGTCACTCTTGGGCTTTCACACTGTAGCGGTACGCTAGCAGGACTGTACAAAAAGTCCTGCTAGCCGCATCTTTGGAGCTGAGGAGGAGTGGTGTGTTTACCGCTCTTCCTCCGCTGCTGCCCATTGAAATCAATGGGACAGTCCGGCTATATTCCCCGCAATGCGCTGCTTCAGCGCATTGCAGGCGGTTTTAACACTTTCTTGGCCGCGGGGGGGAATGCGCCCCGCTAGCGCCCAAAATGCGCAGCAAATCCGCCCATAGCGTCAGTGGTAAAAATGGCGTTATGGGCGGCAAAGTGTAAAAGGGCTCTTAATCTGGTCATCCTTATGGAAGATCGGGTGCTGAATGCCAGCAGAAGCTTGTCCACAGACTGTACAGATCCAAAGTAAAAAAAGCAGCTGCACTCCGCTGGTAATAAAACAGCTGGTGACTTTATTCAGACAACATGGACAGGGTCTCGCTGCCTCAGACCACCTCTCTCTAGAGGAGGACCCGGGCGGGGGATTCTCTGTTCCTGCTGCTCAGATAAATAAAGTTGCCAGCATTTGAATTTGTAAATGGGGCTCTTAGTAAGTGATTTGAGTGCCTTGGTAAAATAGTTTGTCAGATGCTTCAATTAGGTAAGCGGCCTAGATCCCTCTGTGTCCACACGATAAAACAGTCTGTGCTTCTCTCTTTTTCAGTTCAATCGAAGGAAAGTGATGGACTCTGACGAGGAGGACGACTACTGAGGGCAACGTGATTGGCTGCAAGCACTTGTTTTTACAACGCATGCATTGTACAAGAAAGGCACGGAGTAATCTTCCACAATTACCCAAAAAAGACATTATCATGTGTATTCTGGGTTTTCTTTTTTTTAAACAGTTCCTATTCAAAGTGGCACACATCAATCTGGCGAGATGCAATGGGTTGTGCTGCAAAGTTTACAAACTGTTACATAGAATGAGGTTTTTTTTTTTCTCTAGAAAAATGTCCCTCCTGCCCCCCCTTCCTCCAGTAAATTATTGAACTCTCTATCTTTTAAGAATTTGACTCCTTTCAATTCCTGTTCAGACCATAAAAGTGTTTCTTTTTTATGAGACCTCTGATTGTGACAGTGAAGAATTGTGCCATTGCTTACTGAAAAATAATAAAATAAAACTTCTTTTGTGTTGTAACGATGATGCATTCTTCAATTGTAGCGCAGTGATATTGTGCTTTATAGTGGACGGGTACATAACAATGTTTTGGCTGCAGTACTTTTTTTTTTTTTTCACAAGAAATTGGCTGCAGTACTTTACATAGGAGGATGGATGCTGGCTTTGCATGGCTTAGCCTCTTGGTGGCGACGTAACACAAATATGCGGCCTCACTGGACTTTCTTCTGTGGGGCCGCATGTTTGTGTATCCTGATTTGTACGGCCTGCTCCCAGCGGAGAGCCCAGGAATGTCTGATTGTAGGCCACCTGATGGCCTCTAATTGGCCATCAAAGTGATCAGTCACTGTAAAGCCCGCCCCTGTGTTTTCTGTCTATGAATGGACGAGAGAGATACATTAGATCTATCTTTGTCCTTGCAGAGAGAGGGGAAAAGTGCATGTGAAAAAAATAATTTAAAAAGAAAGGTTTGATCTAGTTCAGTACCAGGGTTAGTGATTGGGTCAAAGGTCAAGATCCGTATTTTTTTTTTTTTTTTTTGGATCGGATTTTTTATTTTTAGAATTTGCTATTAGTCTGTTTTTAGGTAGGATAAAAAAAAGCGCAAACAACATACAGACATGTGGTAAAGCGATCGTCGGGAGCAGGAGAATTTTTATTTGGGTTATTCTTTGGTAGGTTATGTTATTAGCAAGACCACCAGGTCCACAATCTGTGCCCAGGCAGCTGCCAATCAATGCCCACCTGTGCTACCAGGGATGTTTATCAGTGCCACCCATCATTGCAGCCTTTCAGTGCCGCCTAGCAATGCCCATCAGTGCTGCATGTCTGTGCCACCTCATTGGTGCCGCCTTATCAGTGAAGGAGAAACTTATTTTTAACGTAAAGAAAAACCCGCAGAGGTGATCAAATACCCCTAAAAGAAAGCTCTATTTGTGGGAGCAAAATTATAAAAATTCTGTTTGGGTACAGTGTAGCATGACCGCGCAACTATCATTTTAAATGGCGACCGCGCAGAAAGCTGAACATTTGCTTGGGCAGGAAGGGGGGTGTAAGTGCCTGGTATTTAAGTGGTTAAAGGGGTTGTAAAGTTACATTTTTAAATAACAAACATGTTATACTTGCCTCCACTGTGCAGCTCATTTTGTACAGAGTGGCCCCGAACCTGGTCTTCTGGGGTCCCTCGGGGGCTGTCTCGGCTCGTCCCTGCAAGAACTGGACACCTTCATGCACGCTCGCATGGTGTTGAGTTCCTCTGGAAATGCTCTGGTGATTTTTTTTTTTTTTGTTTTGTTTTTCTTTTCCTGTGTTTTTGGATCCTGAGATCTACCTTCAACTGCTGACTAGGTGACAGGCTGGATCCTTATAGTTCTGCCATCGAGCGTGTGCTGGCCTTTAGCTACGCGCTGGGCCGTCCGCGACATGCCCTGTTGCTCCAGGGGAGGCCGATGAGCTATACGCTCCAGGGCACACATATAACCGGGCTCTATGTCAGTGTCACAGTGTGCCGGGCCGACAGCCATGCAAAAACTGAAGAGGAAGACTAGGACAGTAAAAAAAATAAGCTGACACGTTTCACACTGTCACACAGTGCTTAATCATAGCTATGATTAAGCACTGTGTGACAGTGTGAAACACGTCAGCTTATTTTTCCTAATTTCTGCTGTGACATGTCATGTTTGTGACCAATTTTTATTAAAAAGGAACGTTTTTTGGAGTGCGGCTGTCCTAGTCTTCCTCTTCAGTTTTTGCATGTCATTGCTGGCACCCTGGGTTTTGGATCTGGTGAGAGAGTTCTTCGGTCTGAGCGGTCACCCTTTTTCTCATTTCATTCTGGACCGGGCCGACAGCCATGCCGTAAACTGTGCAGACGTTCTGTCCGGGATGCTTCCAGCCGATGGTCGCAGGACGGGTAAGTACCAGTCCCCTTGCTTTGGCATGGTGGTGCGGCTGGTGCATTCCTGGGGAGGTCGATCGGGGGTCCGCCCTGCTTTCCTCTCTCACATTCTGGGTGGTCGGCCATGAGGTGGGGGATCCATCCTGTGGCTATCGGGGGTGCTGTTGATTTTATTGCTGCCATGTGTGCAGGGGGGGGGCCTGCCCGGGTGTTTACATGTGCTTTTTTTGTAAACACAGAGCTCCACGTCCTGTCAGGGAGAGAGAGGAGACCAATGTTGTGTTCCTTTGTACATAGGGACAACAACGGTCCCCCCCCCCCCACAGTAAGAATCACTCCCAGGGAATACATTTAACCCCTTCCCTGCCAGTCACATTTATACAGTAATCAGTGCATTACTATAGCACTGTTCGCTATGTGAATGGTTCCAAAATGGTGTAAAGTGTCCGTTGTGTCAGCTGTAATATCACAGGCCTGACAAATCGCAGATCGCCGCCATTACTAGTAAAAAAAAAAAAAAAAATCAATCCCCTATTTTGTAGGCGCTATAACTTTTGCGCAAACCAGTAAATACTTATTGCAATTTTTTTTTTTTTACCAAAAATATGTAGAATACGTATAGGCCTAAACTGAGGAAAAAAAGTAAAAAAAAAAGTGATAAGTAAAAAAGGTGTCTTTTTTTTCAAAAATTCAAGTCTTCTTTTTTTTGTTTATATCGCAAAAAATAAAAACCGCAGAGGTGATCAAATACCACCAAAAGAAAGCTCTATTTGTGGGGGGGGAAATATAATTTGGGTACAGCGTTGTATGAATGCGCAATTGTCATTCAAAATGCGTCAGTGCTGTAAATTGGTCTGGTCAGGAAGGGGGTTTAAGTGCCTGGTAATGAAGTGGTTAATCGCCAGCTGCTGTCGGTTATATGCGTTCCTGTGACAACAAAGTGACGCAGAGCCTGGAATGTGTTACAGAATCATTTATTATGTTGAACACTTTAGAACTTGGCACAGGTGAAGGCACATTAGAAAAAAAAAAAATTAGAAAAATATACACACTCCTTTATCACTTGCTCATGCTATGTGAAGAAGACTTTATTTGGTGCAAACTGAACCTGGACTACAAGAATTACGAATACAGTTCACAGAGGATGCAAGGGAATTAGTAGTCATGGCGATGCGGTGTGAAAATGGCAGTTGCCTGCGTTTGGGTGCAACGTTAAGAGAAATAAAAAGTGCTTTAAAAGTTTTGGGTGTGCAACACAGAATTCATCAGCCTTATCGTCATCTAAAATGGGTCTTTTGATTGCAAGCTGTGTAAACACCTGTAGCTAGATTCAGGTACATTTGCTCAACTTTGCGGCGGTTAGCGAGGCAAGTACATGATTCACAATGTACTTGCCTGCTAAGTTACGGCCGCGTAGCCTAAATCGGCGGGCGTAAGGGCGCCCAATTCAAATGTGTTTGAGGGGGGCGTGTTGTATGGCAATGGGGCTTGACCTCACGTTTAAGTTTTTTGCAAACTGCGCATTCGCCGGGCGCCTACATTTCCCAGTGTGCATTGCGGCTAAGTACGCCGCACGGGCCTATTGATTTCGACATGGACGTAAATCCCGGACGACTTACGCAAACGACATAAAAAAAAAATTGAATTTCGACGCGGGAGCCATACTTGACATTACTATTCCAACTAGGGCTAAGCTCTAACTTTACGCGGCCTATCTCTTACGTAAACGGCGTAAAAGTACTGTGTTGGCCGGGCGTACGTTCGTGAATCGGCGTATCTACTCATTTACATATTCTACGCCGACCGCAATGGAAGCGCCACCTAGCGGCCATCCGAAATATTGCAATCTAAGATAGGACGGCGCAAGCCGTCGTATCTTAGATATGTTTAGGCGTATCTCTGTTTGAGCATACGCTTAAACATAAGTCGGCGTAGATTTTGAGTTAGGTCGACTTATCTACTGATAAGCTGGCCTAACTCTTACTGAATCTACCTACTGGGGGAGGTACAAAGTCAATCGGTGCATGCTCATTGGAGGACAGAGCAGCATGACACAGAAGTGAGCTTAGCACTTTGCAGATTCTCCTTTTGCTATCCAGTCACAGGTGTGGTGGGTTTATGACCACTTATTTGAGGGGGGTGGGGAACAACATCTCTGCATTAAAGATTGATATTGCACAGAAAATCTTATACTGTTACCTACAGGAGGTATTTGATACTGGGGGGAAAAAAAAAAAGCACAGGGCCAGATCCACAAAGAAGTTACGCTGGCTTATCTATTGATACGCCGCGTAACTTCTAGGATGCTCCGGCGTATCTTTTTTCTGTATTCAGAAAACAAGATACGCCGGAATTTTGCTAAGATCCGACTGGCGTAAGCCTCTTACGCCTTCGTATCTTAGTTGCATATTTACGCTGGCCGCTAGGTGGCGCTTCCGTAGATTTACGCGAATATGCAAATTAGGTAGATACGCCGATTCACAAACGTACGTCCGCCCGGCCCATTTTTTTACGTAAGGCTTTTTCCGGCGTAAAGTTACCCCTGCTATATGAGGCGTACGCAATGTTAAGTATGGACGTCGGGGCCAGCGTCAAATTTTTTACGTCGTTTGCGTAAGTCGTTCACGAATAGGGCTGTGCGTAAGTTACGTTCACGTCTAAAGCATTGACGATTTGCGGCGTAATTTGGAGCATGCGCACTGGGATTCTTTCACGGACGGCGCATGCGCCGTTTGTAAAAAAACGTCAAATACGTGGGGTCACGATTAGTTAGCATAGAACACGCTCCCAACCAGCCACTTTTGAATAAGGC
>NC_053499.1:151414360-151419360 GCF_905171775.1 Rana temporaria | reverse complement strand
CGCCGGCGCCAAGGAAGGGGGGCAACTCTTCCTACCGCCGGCGCCAAGGAAGGGGGGCAACTCTTCCTACCGCCGGCGCCAAGGAAGGGGGGCAACTCTTCCTACCACCGGCGCCAAGGAAGGGGGGCAACTCTTCCTACCACCGGCGCCAAGAAAAGGGGGCAACTCTTCCTCCCACCGATACAAGACACACTTCCTCCCACAGGCACCAACAATGATGCACTCTTCCTACCGCCGGCGCCAAGGAAGGGGGGGCAACTCTTCCTACTGCCGGCGCCAAGGAAGGGGGGCAACTCTTCCTACCGCCGGCGCCAAGGAAGGGGGGCAACTCTTCCTACCGCCGGCGCCAAGGAAGGGGGCAACTCTTCCTACCGCCGGCGCCAAGGAAGGGGGGCAACTCTTCCTACCGCCGGCGCCAAGGAAGGGGGGCAACTCTTCCTACCGCCGGCGCCAAGGAAGGGGGGCAACTCTTCCCTACCACCGGCGCCAAGGAAGGGGGGCAACTCTTCCTACCACCGGCGCCAAGGAAGGGGGGCAACTCTTCCCTACCACCGGCGCCAAGGAAGGGGGGCAACTCTTCCTACCACCGGCGCCAAGGAAGACCAGATATAGTGCATGCAGGCTCCTGGGTTTAGTAACATTTTAAAGCGGTGTTCCATGCGCAATTTTTTTTTTTAACTCAGCAGCTACAAACACTGTAGCTGCTGTCTTTTAATAAGGACACTTACCTGTCCAGGGAGCCCGTGACGTCGCCCCCCCCCCCCCCCCGTGTCCGATCTGTCCAGCGGATCAGGTGCCGGTTGCGGGCGCCATCCTAAGGGAAACAGGCAGTGGAGCTTTGTGGCTTCACTGCCCGTTTCCTACTGCGCATTCGCGAGTCGCGCTGTGCTTTGTGAATGGGACAAGGAAGTGGCAGATTAGGAAGACTGCCTAGTAACAGGCTTTTCTGGCAAGTAAAACATTTTTTGTTTTCAAATGTTTTTTTTTTTTACATATTTAAAGGAGAATGGGGTCGATTCAGGTAGCAATTACGCCTGCGTATCCATAGATACGCAGCGTAATTGCTAATTTGCGCCGGCGTATCGAGTTTTCTGTATTCAGAAAGCTCGATACGCCGACTGCAGCCTAAGATATGACTGGCATAAGGCTCTTATGCCGTTGTATCGTAGGCTGCATTCTTACGATGGCCGCTAGGTGGCGTTCCCGTAGTGGTCAGCGTAGAGTATGCAAATTGCATACTCACGCCGATTCACAACCGTACGCGCGCCCAGCGTTCACATTTTACGTCGTTTGCGTTCGTCGGTTTCTGCGTAAGGCTGCTCATGCTATTAGCAGGAGCAGCCAATGCCAAGTATACCCGTCGTTCCCGCGTCGCGATTTTTGAAAATGACGTCGTTTGCGTAAGTGAATCGTGAATGGCGCTGACGCCATTTACGTGCACGTTGAAGCAAATGACGTCCTTGCGACGTCATTTACCGCAATGCACGTCGGGAAAGTTTCCCGACGGAGCATGCGCACTACGTTCGGCGCGGGAACGCGCCTAATTTAAATGATCCACGCCCCCTACGGGATCATTTAAATTACGCGCGCTTACGCTGGCCAGTTTTACGGAGCGCACGCGCAAATTACAATGAATGAAGCGTAGCGCACGTAATTTACGGAGGCGTAGCGTAAAAACGGTACGCTGCTCCTCCGTAGTAGTGCGCGCCCCTACCTGAATCTACCCCAATGTTAATGTATTTATTTTTTTGGGTGGACCTCCGTTTTAAGTGTACAGAACAGAGATTTGTGTGCCGTTAGGAGAATCTCATTGATTGCAGTAGAATGGGCCCGCCGGATACACTGCAGTATATACACAGTAGCTGCACCATCCTCCTACATGACTGGCAGATCCTTTCACACTAAATCTGCCTTGTGCTGCTCAGAAATGTGAGAAGACCATCTGTCTGCATGAAAAATAAGCCACTTTTAAACGTTTCCCATTATACTTAATGGACAAATCCTCCACACAGGCAATCCCCAAATCTTCTCCATAAAGCACGTGTAATGGAAGGGCAATGGATTACAAGGCAAGGGCAAATAGCCCTTTAACCTCAATTTCCTAAAATAAGATTATAAAAGCATGTTAAGCCATTTCTAAGAGCAGCCGTACTGAAATAAACAAAAATTATTATTCACGATTGATATGGCGCCAACAGTTTACGCAGCGCTTTACAATGTAGAGGGGGACAGCACAAGAAGGCACAGAAGGGCGCGGCTCATAGAGCTGACATTCTAAATGGAGGGGGTGGTGATACAAAAGGTAATAGCTGCAGAGAATGATTTGATAGGGGTGGCTCGGGGACAGTTAGGTGGGTGTGGGATAGACTTCCCTGAATAAATGAGTTTTCAGGGATCTCCTAAAGGTGGACAGGGTAGGGGGCTGATCGGACATACCGGGGCAGGGAGTTCCAGAGGATGGGAGAGGCTCTGGAGAAGTCCTGAAGGCGAGCATGGGAGGAGGTAACAAGGGAGCTAGAGAGCAGGAGGTCCCGGGAGGCAGAAAGTGGGTTGGTGGAACTTACTTGGGCTGCGTAACATTACTCTGTCCGGGTGAAGAAGGAGATCCCGAACAACTCAGGTTGGAATTTGTGGCTTGAAAAGAGAAGAATAATTTCAGATGACAGCAATTGTATATTTATAAACACCTCACCATCTCTGCTCTGCCCTCCTGAAGACTCTGCTCTGCCCTCCTGAAGACGCTGCTCTGCCCCCCTGAAGACGCTGCTCTGCCCCCCTGAAGACTCTGCTCTGCCCTCCTGAAGACTCTGCTCTGCCCTCCTGAAGACTCTGCTCTGCCCTCCTGAAGACTCTGCTCTGCCCTCCTGAAGACGCTGCTCTGCCCCCCTGAAGACGCTGCTCTGCCCCCCTGAAGACGCTGCTCTGCCCCCCTGAAGACTCTGCTCTGCCCCCCTGAAGACTCTGCTCTGCCCTCCTGAAGACTCTGCTCTGCCCTCCTGAAGACTCTGCTCTGCCCTCCTGAAGACGCTGCTCTGCCCTCCTGAAGACGCTGCTCTGCCCTCCTGAAGACGCTGCTCTGCCCCCCTGAAGACTCTGCTCTGCCCCCCTGAAGACTCTGCTCTCCTGAAGACTCTGCTCTGCCCTCCTGAAGACTCTGCTCTGCGCAACTCTCCTCTCCTGAAAGACTCTGCACTGCTGGAGGACTCTGATTCTTCCTCCAACTCTGCCACCCCCTTCCCAAAATACTCTGGGCTGCCGAGTGACTCGGCTTCTTCCTCCAACACCCCTCTCTCCTAAAATACTCTGCACTGCTGGAGAACTCTACTCCATTCTCCACCTAACCCAACTTTACTGAAATACTTTGCTTTACTGGGGGACACCGCTCCTTCCTCTATCATACTCTTCTCTCCTGAAATACTCTGCATTTAGGCCCCTTTCACACTGGGGCGGGGGCAACGTCGGCGGTAAAGCACCGCTATTTTTAGCGGCACTTTACCATCAATTTTGCAGTGCTATTCGCCGCTAATGGGGCGGTTTTACCCAGTGCCGATCCTGACCTCCCTGGGGCCCCAAGCAAAATGTCACATGTCACATTCCAGTTGAGAAGCGCGGGAGGGGGTGTTCTGCTGTCGGAAGTGACATCTTACATTAAAGTGAGAAGCGGGGGGTGCTGCTGGCTTCTTACCTCTTCTCCCATGCATCCAGCGAGTTGAGAAGGGGGGGCCGAAAATGACTTCTCACCAGGCGGGGCCTCTAGTAATTTGGGGGGCCCTTTCCGCAGCTTTGCGGGGCCCTAAGCGGCTTGCATAGTGAGCCGATAGGGCAGATCAGCC
Source organism: Rana temporaria (assembly GCF_905171775.1). NCBI lineage: Eukaryota > Metazoa > Chordata > Amphibia > Anura > Ranidae > Rana > Rana temporaria. The sequence goes on along the minus strand of NC_053499.1, from coordinate 151,415,527 downwards.
CTGGTTTTACCCCCCGCTAGTGGCCGAGAAAAGGTTAAAAACCACCACAGAGGCGCTTTGCCGGCGGTATAGCCGCGGTGCCCCATTGATTTCAATGGGCAGGAGCGGTGGAGGAGCCGTATACACACACCGCTCCAAAGATGCTGCTAGCAGGACTTTTTTTTTTACCATCCTGCTAGCGCACCGCTCCAGTGTGAAAGCCTTCAGGGCTTTCACACTGGAGAGACAGCAGCAGCTGTTTCAGGTCGCTTTGCAGGCACTATTTTTAGCATTATAGCGCCTGCAAAGCAACTCAGTGCGAAAGGGGTCTAAGTGACTCCACTTCTTCCTCTAATGCAGTGGTCTCCAAACTGCGGCCCGAGGGCCAGACGCGGCCCTCTGCTTGCCCTTTTCCGGCCCTTTGGGCACTATTCCTCCCACTGATACAAGACACTATTCTGCCACCAACAATGGGGCATCATTTCTCCCACCGACACCAAAAATGGGGTACGATTCCTCCCTATAATACCAAGGACTGGGCACTGTTCCTCCCCCTAATACCAAATGTGGCAATGCTTACTCCCACTGATGCCAGGAATATTTACACCCCCGCTGGCTATAGTCCGGCCCTCCTAGAGTCTGAAGGACAATAAACCGGCCCTTTGTTTAGAATGTTTTGGAGACCCCTGCTCTAATGGTCCACCTCTGAAACACTCTGCATTGCTGAAGGCCTCTTCTCTTTCCTCCAACTCTCCTCTCCTGAAGGACTCTGTACTGCTGAAGACAGGGGCTGTATTGCATATACGGTGTTGCAGTCCACCACTTACACACTGTATCAAAATTGCTTCAGATCATCCATGCAGGGCCGATCCGCCCTATAGGCTCACTATGCAAGCCGCTTAGGGCCCCATGGAGGTCAGGATCGACACTGCATACATGCATGGGTTCCCTTTCTGAAATGGCAAACTTACATTTCTTTCTAATATGCTGTGATTGTTCCAGTGATGCCGCTGACACGATATCGGCTACTGCAGTGTGGAGTGCAGAGAGAAGAAACTGTTTGATTTTGGTGTTCTAAAAAAAGGAAGGAAAAAAAAAAAAGCATGTTCATCAGCGGCAACAGCATTGTAAGAGAAAAAAACACTACAGTATATTACTTAACCACTTGCTTTTTCTGGCACTTTTTGT